>NC_089801.1:72159109-72294109 GCF_029633855.1 Hoplias malabaricus
GTGATATTAAATGACAAAATTCCATACTTGTAAAGACTAATTCTTTCCATATTTAGGATGTAACAATACATTTGGATTCTATAGGCTCAGTGCTACTGTGTTTCTGATCTAACACACGTCTGATAAACCTATCAGCTAATATTATGCTTTTCATGCATTCTGAATCAGATGTATTTTAGCAGAGCAATGGTAAATGCATAGATTGCTGTGTGTGTCTCTGGAAACCGAATTGAGTAACACTGTCTAGTGGTTCTCAAGCTTTTTACATCATTCCCCACCTCAGATGAAAAGGAATTTCCGCATCCCACCTGTCCCATATTACCCCCCAAAAACGGTAATAAAATACACATGCGAGTTCACAATTTTCTAATCCATTTAGGCAACATCAACGTCTATCTCTAAATCAGTAGCTTAACATTGTAACATCAGATACATTAACATCAGTGTTTGAAAATACAGAACAATTGGCCACTAATTAAACTGTGTTCAGTTTCTCACAGTGTGCAAAAAATGAGCAAAGGCAAGTGCAGGGCATAGGAGTGAGTTTGATATTGGTGGGGGACATATTTGCTGCTTCAAAGCCCACCCCATTCCCAAAATATTCGATAGATATAAGCTAATTCCTATGTAGATAAGGCAGTAAAATACTGCATTTATAATTATGTGGATCATAATTTGATTAACATTAACATTACACAGTAAATTCACCAGTGTTAAATCAACACTATAAGTGTTTACTTAATACTGAGAGTGTTAAATTATTACACTAACAGTGTTCATTTAACACTGGTGAATTTACTGTGTAGAGACCGAGTCTGTGTCCCAGGCAACACACTATGGAATTTTACATATTACACTACAGATACACTGCTAAAGATGGTGTGTGTATATACCACCATCAGCACCTGAATCTACGGATACTGGAAGCCTGTGCTAGCATTTCTCCTGCTGTGTTGCTATCAGTGTGTGGGAGAAGAGGGTTGCATTGACAATCCAACACAATGGGCAGCACTTTGAACACATTTTATAAGTGGTCAGAAACTTGTAAATAACTCATGAAAGAACAAAGTTATATTAAAACACCATTGTTTTTCTTGTGGAAATTCCCAATAAGTTTGATGTGTCACATGACCCTCTTCCCATTGAAAAAACAAAAGTTGGATCCAAAATGGCCGCCATGGTCACCACCCATCTTGAAAAGTTTCCCCCCTCCCATATACACTGTAAAAGGTAACACCAATACTTACTCAAATAACACTAGTGTGGTTTACTTATTTCATACTCCCCTAGTGATTTAACTAATTTAATTTTAGTAAGATTCTCATTTTTTATGAAAACCTTCCAAAATTAAATACACGAGTAAACTACACTAGACATTTTCGAGCTCTACACTGCGCATGCGTGGAGGAGCTGGGCAGGAGACGTTACCTACACATCAGACGAAGACATTCTTCTGAACTTAGCTAGCTAGGTAAGTTCAACTTTAATACCAATTCTTGATTGTCTGCTATGTTTCTGTAATTCATTACTACATTTCCTCAGGCCATATGTTTTGTTAACAGTGATAACTTCCGTCTATTAAGTAGAAATATATGACAGAGTAATTTTTACACTTAAATGTTAGCTAGCCGCAATGCCGCACAACGATAAAAAACATAGGTATCCATGCCTTAGCTTTAAATCTTTTCAAATTTGTTCAACGATATTTATGAACCTAAATGGGAGCGATAATTTAACGTGCATATTTAAAAATGCAGTGTCTGTCTGTGTACCAAAACCTTTGTGCAAATAGGTCTATAGCTAGCTAGCATACCTGTCATAACCTTGCACTAAGCGTGCACATTTACGTCAAATCAGCTGTGCCAAATTTCTGTTGAAGCCATAGCATAACTCTCAGAGCAAAGGTGAGTCAAATGCGGCAAAGGTTACTTTTTTCAAACCGTGGCGCAGGCAAAGCTCCATATTTGTAACGGCAAATGCAAAGCTGGCTAAGGCAAAACTGTTGGGGTTGGCCTTTTGTCTGAAGTGTCTTACATAACTTCAAGTCTTGTGTGAATGTGTTCACCAGAAAAATACTCCAACAGCGCTCCTTATAACATGGATAAAACAATTATTTACAACATATACCAAGTTGACTTTAACAGTGCATATGTTTAATAAATAATATAGATGACACAGGTTAGCCTTACTGTTAAAGTACATGACAGTGCTGCTGCTCACTTGGAGTTTATACAGATTATAAATGATGCCATTTTTTTTTTGTAAGCACAGGGATGACATTTTATGAAATACACTTTACCTTGTGTGAACACTATATCTACAATGTTTGAATCCATTTTTAAAAAAGGTTCTTCTTTTTTTGCAGCTTGAACACAACCATAATCTGATGCAGTGGGCATGTAAGTTTTGCAAATTTGTGTATGAAAAGAAAGGGCAACTGTTTAGACATTACAGATTCAGAAATATGGTGGTTACAGCCACCAGTGAAACGCATGTTGGAGCGCTGGCCAGCCCTTTTCAGAAAGCAGCAGGTGTGGTAACAAATATGTAATTTATGTAAAATAAAACATACAATCATATTAACATGAACATATTACTTCTACAAGAGTAAATGTATTGTAATTTTTGTAATCTGTTAATGTGGTACAAATCGAAATATGGCTCTATGTGCGCTGTGTTTTTACTTAAGGTTTTTGCTGAGTTCACAAGGGTGGCAAGTAAAGATCTTGAACAAGACTTTTTTGAGGCCTTGGACCGTAACACCCCACGATTCCTTGAAATCCAAGAAAGGAATTATTGGCAGTACACTTGCAGACATTCTTACCCAGGTTGAAATTAAGGTAAGGAATTTTGTATTACAATTTGGAATGTTACTTTTATAAGAGTGATCCAGTCACCTCCTTAATGGAACACTAGATAGTATTTTTTACCTTAATTACAGCTTCAAAATCATGGTGATGCTCCACTGATCTTAGCTAGTGTTCCTTTAATGGTGGTTAGTTTTCCTGTAGACTTGTCATTATCAACAAATTCCAAACATGAGAACCAACATTGATTTGTCATGGAGCTGCACTATTTCCCCAAAACTATTAAAGACAAATTGGTTATTTTTGTGCTGTGTAATGTCTCTTCATTTTTAATAGTCTTTCTAAAACCATGGAGCCCAAAGACAGACAAGTTAAACAAAACAGCACAAACACCCAAGAATATTTTTTTTTAGCAGATGAATCCTGTTTTAATGGGATGGTAACATATATTATAGAACACCGACACCTATGTGTTTTAACTTATAATTGATCACACATTTGTCTCATTTTTATTTATAGATATTTTGGTTTGTTTTTTTCTTAACTTGTAGATCCAGGATATTAAAGCAATGCGGACTGCTGTCCTTCATTGTCTTCCAGTTTTTCTTGGAGATAACGGCAGTGAGTTCTTCAAGGTCTGTTTTGTAAGTATTACATCAAATTGTATAATTAAGATTTACTTAGTAAAGACATGAAGGTTTTGCAATGATATATTTTTTCATTATATTTACCTTTTGTTTGCAGGATTCAGATACCATCACAGATTTCATTCAGGTTCCTGTTGGGTTATTGACTGTTATACCTGAAGACAGCCAGCAACCAGGTCCAAATGCCAAACACTTTGAGCCATCCAGCATTAATATCATACTGGAAGGTAACGTTGTTATGGAGAACATTGAAAACCATGCTCAAGCTATTTTCCTGACATTTGAACTAATATACAACCTTCATTTGGACTATCCCAAAAGACTGAAGAACACATCTGACTTGCTACACCTGGGAGTAGGCAATCTGAGCCCAAAATAATTTAAGGGATTTCTAAGTTTCGATGGACCCAGCTTTACCCTCTTATTGTTGTTAGGCTCTGATGTATATGGATTGCACTTGCAAAATGTTTTTGTTTTGTTCACAATGTGTCAAAGCACTTAAATTTATTTTGCAAAACTTTAGCTTGGTTAAGTACATTAAACATTATTGAACATTTTTGTTTATTTCACAGACTGTGCCATTTGAGTCATTGAAGAATAAAGATTACTGGAAGTTTTCTTTTAAAAAATATTTTTTAAATTGACTAAATTGTGGAATTTATTTTATTTTTGGGTAACTATGTATTTAGATAGGCTGATGTGCTCTGTGATGTGATGGTATTTGATTAAAATAAACCAAAGTTACTACTGAATAGTAATTCTTTGTTGTGCTTACTTCATTTTTCTAAGGCAATCGGTTTCCTAAATTCTATTAAGTAAACAGGACTCTTGTGGAATTATGTTAACTTGGGTAACATAAGTTGGCAGTACTTAAAAATGGCAACTTACATCTATGTACTACTTAATGTCAGAACAACTCAAATCATTTAAGTAAATAGTGTTGTGTTTTAAGTACACTTAAATGATAGACATTAAGTAAACATAACTTCAAAATAATAGTTATATTTACTTAGCTATTTCAAGGCAACCGGTTTTCTAAATTCCTTTAAGTAAGGTCAACTTATCAGATTTTACAGTATACTAATGTGCCACAAACAGGAAGTTAATATCACCAACCATTCACATTTTATTAACGTGTATCCATATAAATAGCCCACCCTGTATATAGCCATACTATTCAGTGCATCAGTGTGCAGTTTGAGACACAGCCAGAGACCAACGTTAACTTGCTGCATGTTTAGAGCACTTTCTCACATCCTAAACACAGTTATTAACATTAACTAAGATCCTCTTCTGTTGCTCTAACAGTTATATAGAAGCTGCTGTAATTAGCCGTCATTATCTGTTGTGCTCTCGTTACTGACCTCAAGCCCAAAGCTGGTAAATTGGAGGCCAGTGAAGCTGGTGATTGGAGCAGTTTTATATTTGAACAGGTGCCTTAACGAAGGCTGAAAGAAGACCCACTGTGACTCACAGCCAAATCGCGTTAATCTCTGAGGCACATTTTAAAATAAAGGTTTGCGAATAAAAGCATATTATGGTCCCAGGCAAGCTACGTTTTTTCTGGGGTCCCATCTAATGCTCTTTTTAAGGGCTATTAATGAATCCATTGTGAGTGGGTGCTTTTTACTGAGTAAGCTTTCTTGGCAAAACAGAGGCATTAATAAAGAAATAATAAAGAAATGCGCATTTCTTTAGATTCCTTGCGCCCCACCTGCAATACGTACAAGCCCCACTAGTGGAGCACGCCCCACACTTTGAGAAACACTGCCTTAAAGGGTCGATGTGATTCAGTGTTTTGTATTTTATTAATTCCACTGATGTTCTCTTATGTTTGTGTGGGTTTGTACCAAACACAGATGACTCAATCATTCATTTCCAAACTTTTTATTCACTGGGTTCACTAACTTCACTGGGTTTGCTGTGTTCACTATTGTGAGTACGTGAGTGACTGGGTGAGTGTGTGATGACCTGTGATGGATTGGCGTGGTGTCCATGGTTTGTCCTTGCCTATAGTACCCAATAAGCTCCACACCCACTGTGACCCTAGTGAGGATGAAGTGCTTACAATAGGAGTATGAATGAATGGACTGTTTGTTACTGAAATCTCTCTGAGCATAATGAGCATAAATCAGAAACACAAACACTGTCAGTTTCACAATCACAATGTTAACCCCTCGTCTGACCACTGAGGAGCATTTTCTTTGCTAACCCTCAGGCTAATGGCATTCTCTTAGTGCCATCATTAGAACTAGCATTAGTCAGAAAATACTGACAAGTATGTGTTGAAGAATTGGCAGCAGAACTACACGTGTGTGGTTTTTCATTCTGAGCCACTAACATGGACCTCGCGAATGGACCCTGCAAAAGATTCCAAACTTGTATTTTGGCGTGCGACTGGGAAACATTCATATTCAAGAGTGTGAAGATTTTAGGGTGAAGGTCAAGGTTATTTTTTTAAGGAATCCGGTCCCACTTTCTATTAAGTGTCTCTAATAACTGTGTACAACATATGCAACAATGACTGTCTGTGAGGAGTGTGGTGTGTTCTCCCTGTGTCTGCTTGGGTTTCCTCCAGGTGACTGTCTGTGAGGAGTGTGGTGTGTTCTCCCTGTGTCTGCGTGGGTTTCCTCCGAGTGACTGCCTGTGAGGAGTGTGGTGTGTTCTCCCTGTGTCTGCGTGGGTTTCCTCCGGGTGCTCCGGTTTCCTCCCACAGTCCAAAAACACACGTTGGTAGGTGGATTGGCGACTCAAAAGTGTCCGTAGGTGTGAGTGTGTGAGTGAATGTGTGTGTGTCTGTGTTGCCCTTTGAAGGAATGGCGCCCCCTCCAGGGTGTATTCCCGCCTTGCGCCCAATGAATCCAGGTAGGCTCTGGACCCACCGCGACCCTGAATTGGATAAGGGTTACAGATAATGAATGAATGAATGAATAAAACATTAAACTGGATTTGCCATAGTTTCTAACATTTAGCTAATATTTATGTTTTTGTTGAGACATTGTAACCAGATTCAGCTTTAAACCATGTGATAGTACAGTGGATGTGCATTATTACACAATGTTACATTTATGAAATTATTTAAATGTGTTGCATTATTGTTACCCCCTAAACAATGTCTATATTAGCACTCAATAATTACACAGTACCTACATAACTACACAGGAACTGCCCACTTATTTTAAAGTGTAACTTTTATACAATTACTAAGATGGTAACCTAATCATATCCCATTTTACTTTTCTTTAATTACACAGTACTTACACACCAACTACCCAGGAACTGTCCACTTAAATTGGGACCAGGAATCCTTAGGTCAATTACTGTTCAACATTTCCTTGTTAATCTTCTATAAACGTGGTCCAAACTCTAACTCTAATGCCTTCCTCTCAGTTTTAGAGATTCTAGTAGTGTTATGGTTTTTAAATATATAAGTGGCTCATGTATGAATATGGATATCTGTGCAGCCATTTCAGTGCTTCTGTGTTTTAAAATTGTAACAGTACAGTACAGTGTCCCTAGGTGCCCCGAGAAGTGCTTAAAATAAAATGCATTAATGAATGGAATAATTATCTGATGCTAATACTGTCAGTGATGAGAATTCCAGGTGAACAGATCTGTATAATAATAATGTGAGCAAATGTAGGTAATCTATATGGGCCTGATAATATACAGTGGGACCGCAGTGAAGCTGTCACTGCAGCACAACCTCTAGATTCACTTTAGTTTCAGATCATTTGACATTGTGGACGACTCTTCCGAGTCCAGGCACTGACTCATGGTTTATCTCTGCCCTTTCACCTGAGCCTGGGCACTGGGGTATATGCTCTAAATCCCTCTGTCAGCAGTTGTCCTGTCTTTTAGGATTAGCCAGAGGAGAGCAATTAAATCTGTCCATGTGTCTTCTCCAGTGCCCAGAAAACACCGGAAAACATCCTTCGACCTTGACTGCCCTCGGAACAGTGCTCCTAAGCGCCAGCGTCTCCAGCCGAGAGGACGGCACGATTGCAGGCACTAGAATCAAGTCTCAAGCCCTCTCATCCTGCAATCGCAGGGGCTTGGAGAAGCCAACTCAAGCTTTTTACGCCAGCCACTCGTCCTTCAGACCGGCGAGACAGCCTCTAACAAGCTTGCTATTGGCACCATGGGCAAAAAAAGGAGAAAGTTTCAAGCTGAAAAATGAACCTAGCATCACGTGCCTGCTCTGAATGAGCATTGGGCCATAATGTGGTAATCATCGCTTTTCTTCAGGGATGGGAAAGGGGGGGGGGTCTTATCTTGCCTCAGCCGGAGTGGCGTGATGATTATCGGCCAAGAGCATCGGTGGAAAACTGTCGGAATCCCTTCACTCAACCCCACCGGACCATTGTGTCTGACCAAGCTTCCCTCAGCTATTTTTAGCAGTGGGTCTGCAACTGCTGAATGGGTGGGTTGGCAGGGGTAGAGGCCATTAACCTTATGCTAGGGGAAGATTAAAGACATGTTTATTACTATATAAAACACATTATTAACGTACGATTATTTTAGCAATGCTAAATTGTCACTTTATAAACACATTATTCACTGCGTATGCCTATGTATTAAGTACCTATTTATTATAAACTGAGTATACAATGTCAAAGATGGTCTATATTTCAACAATTTCACATCTTAAACCTTTATGTCAATTAAACGCATGTGCAGATAAATATACCTGGTTCAGTGTGTTTTTAAACGTGACTGTAACTTAAATAACACATAGCAGCAAAGTCGGTAAAATAGACAACGGGTTGGAGTCAATGTTACGGATGGTTATAATATTAACATATGTTGGAAAATGCCTATAGAACCCTTTTGCTCAGAGCAGTTAGAGTATTGTGTCTGCGCAAGCTTCTGTCAGCTATTTTTAGTAGCACATACAGAACTACAGTTCCTGGCAGATTGAGGGGTGGGATGTGAGGGAAAGAGTTGAGGGGGGGGGGGGGGGGGCAATTACCTCAACCTCTGAGGAGACTAGAGAGCAGCAGAAGGAATGGCTGCAATGCTTTTGCTAAGTTAGAAAACACCCTTTTTCTCTAAACCCACCCCCTCAAGCCTACACCCATGTTGCCTTATCTATCAGGAATTATCTGGCAACCAAAATGTAGGAGCATCACAGTATTTCAAAGAACATATAAATGGTATAATAGACTAGATAACGGTACTAATGGTTTATACTAGTGTTATAAACTCAACAAATGTTTACTTAACGGGCTCCTTATGTCAATTACTAGCATGAGCTGTTTGTAAATGCTTAATTATTGTTTTATAAATATGTTATTCAATCCTCATGCAGGTGTTATAAGATTTACATTAAGACAGCCTTCAAAGTCCACAACCTAGAGTATATTTAGCTTACTCTAAACTAAAGTTTAGGCAAGAAGAGTGGCTGAAAATGTGTTCTTGAACTGAGAAACCCCACCCCGTCCCACGCCACCTCATCCTGACTTGTCACATACTCTCCAATAATCATCTGGCAACTGAGGGAAATCAGCAAAGTGGGAAAAAAACAAAAAGAAAAGAAACGAGGGCACCCATCGCTCCCCAATCCTTCTCCATTTCTTTCCCAAGAACTTTCATCTTTTTTTGAAGCTTTAATGACTGCAATGTGAGGTGAGCCTGAGCTCAGATGATGAAGATATCGAGGAGTGAAGGTCCCCAGCTGAGGAACAATAATGAGCACATCGCTATACACCGTGTGCCTTAAATCACAACGATCTATACATCTGCAAGGGCTGTGGAGAGGATGAAAAGCAGAATGCATGCACCGACTGCTTGTAAACATGGCCACTCCATTAAAGTCATTAGAAGAAGTGCAGAGGCACATGGTTACTGTCGTTAATTGAAATATTCAATCACATCCAAGGCTATCGATGGAAGAAATTCATTAGGTAGGAATATATATATATTTTTTTTTTTTGCTGCATTAATATTGATTGATACTCAAAGCAAGAGTGCTGTTATCCTTGAACTTTGAGATGTTCCACACTAGTGTGTAAATCTACAATCTCACTCACAGGCTTTTAAAGCACTTCACTTGATTTGGATTTGGAAGGGTAAGCTGCTGTTGTTGATGGACTGAATGCCAGAGATACACCAATCCATTTGAACACTACTGACAGAGGAGTGATACCGAGGAGCCAATACTGTTGGCTGTTCTAGAAGTGATTTAAATGAAAATGAAGAAGCCCGGTATGTAATAGGTCCCTATGCCGTGTGTAGTGCACAATCTAAACCCCAGTTGCACATCTGAAGAGACTAGTATGGTAACGGCAGCAGCAAGAATGATTTATCTGAGAAGAGTTTTGTTGGCTCCTCTTTAACAGTTACTCTCTCGTGTTGTATTTTGTAACCACATAATGAATGATCTCTCTCAAGTTCTAAAAATGCAAGAGTCAGCGACTCCGCCATGTTGGCTCAGACAGTACAGAGCGTGTCAGAGGTCACACAGCCAGAGCGGCAGCACTATTGGTCAGAGGTGCAGATTCGCATGTCAAATTTCACTGAAGTTGAACTCAGGCTTTTCAGACAAGAAATAGCAATAAAATCCGATCTAGCTGTTCACATTCATGTCACATGCCCACGGATTGGATATGCATCTAATCTAGGACCACATATGAAAGTGACTCAAATCTGATTTGACTAAAATAAATAAATCACCTTTGTGTCACGTTTCGTTTCACCTCAGTTTGGTAATGTGAACGTAGCCTTACACTGTAAAAAATTTATTGTAAATTTTACAGTAAAATACTGGCAGCAGAGATCCCAGACATTTACCGTATTTTTACAGGAACACTACTGTATTTCAAATTTACAGCATATTACTATAATTGAATAATGCAACAATTTACTGTAAAATACCGTAGCAGAGTTCCCAGCCATTTACCGTATTTTTACAGGAACACTACTGTATTTCAAATTTACAGCATATTACTGTATTGCATTACTCAATTAATTTACTGTAAATACTGTGATTTACAATAAAATACTGTAGCAGACTTGCTGTAAATTTACAGCATTTTTTTTTTACAGTGTAGGCTAAGGGTTATGGTTAGATTCATGGACATAGCAGAGAGTTTTTGTGGATTTAGTAAAACAGTGCCAGCCTTGGATGGGGGATTATCTAGTGATTATATATATAAAAAAAAACTAATAATCACAACATAGAAATGTTGTGAATATTCAGTTGACTCTAGTGTACACATTTTTAGAAATTTTGTTGGAAAGAAAGTTATGCTGGTACTAAACTATTTTTCACTGTAGATTTATCAAATATGGCAAGAATTTCCTCAGTTTTTCAACAGCTTTACATAAGTATACTTTCACTGTTTCATACTCAATTTTGTGGTGTTTCACAAAGCTTTCCTACAGCGAGTTAGCTCGGATGCTCACTCCATTATTACTTTCAAACCCTTCCTTTCCGCGCTAGTGATTCAAGAGATTCAGCTGAGCATAATGAAAATAAGAGATCTTTCCTGTTTTCTCTCACAGAAGAGGTTTTTGGGCATGCTACTTAACAAGAGTGTCACTTGCTACAAAAGCAGAGTGGCGGGGAAGAGGGCGAGCGTGTTTTGTGTAAATCCCAGCCTCTCGCACCTCGATTCATCGTCTTCATCTCCCGCTTTCCACCTGCCCTCCCCACACCACCTCATCAGACTCCTCATTTCTTGAAGCGTCTAATAGTGTCTGATAACGTCTGATCCCACGTCTCGTTCCTGAACCCTCAGTTGCGGCGCTAACCCCTTACGTCGCCTGGCAGATCAGAAAGCGATTAGCATTCACAGACGCTCCGCTTTCTTGTTGCGCCTGTTTGTGTTTATGCCTTCAGTCCCGTCCGTTTGATCATTACTCATCTAAAAGGTCCCCATGTGATGAAAAACAGCAGCTACAAAGTGCCATGCCAATCTTACAGTCTTTAAAAAGTGGATACTTGGCTAGAAAGGTAGAAGCGTTTACCTCCTGACAGACTGGCACATACTGTTCCCAGTGTTTTACCAAGCATTGACAGATATGTACCACATTTCTTTTCCCCCTGGATTTGCATTTGCTTTTTCCTTTGTAGCTGTAATGTTTCTCAGGAGGTTGCCCATGTCTGCAGCTCGGTTGGGGGTTGAGAGTAACCTAGCAACTCAGCAGCCTGGCTCTTTCCTTACATCTCGCCACTCATTAAAGGTATTAAGTATTAAGACTCTGTGGCGAAAGCTAGGACTCTTCCATCTCCTGCTTCAATTAGTGCTAGCATGAATTCTGGATGGCTACATCTCACACGGAGAGCTAAAACAGGTGGACCCTGGGGTGCTATAAATTACTGAGGAGGTCCGTCCTATTCCCAGGGAGCCTCCAGAGCACTGCCCAGGGGAACAGGGATGGGGCGGCCGGAGGGTGGGGGTGGGGGTTGTGGGGTGCTCGCATGAGCCAGCCACGGCTTGTTAAATTTAATGTTGGGACATAACAAACGAGCGGCTGTGGCCTCGTCCAGCTCAGCACTGTCAACACTCTGCAATTCCAGGGAGAGGCCGTCAGATCCAAAAAAGCCTCTTGGTAATGAATAATTTATGATTGTATATTAATTTCATGGTCCAATAAGATGCGGACCGTCGGCCCGGACTTGGCCAGTCTGTGGGAGCCCGTCTGAGAGCTTGGGAGAGGTGAGAACATTAGCTTTGACAAGAGAGAAGCTTTTAGCACCCCGCAGAACAATAGGCTTATTTTGTCCGCTGATTACAATTGCTTTGATGCTCCCCGAGTGTCTCGCATCCGAGCTCCTATTTATAAAAACGTCTCGTTAATTCTGATGCTATCTTTATTAAATGGAGCCCCTTGATTTCCTGGGCCCGTATTTTGGGCTGATGACGTTAATAGGAGTCAGGTTGATTAGACATTAATGCAGCAGAGAGGTGTCTTAAGGTAGTGGCGGAGTTCTAAGCAGTGTAAAAGTGTAATCGCAACACCCCTCCCTCCATAGTTTCTGGTAACAGTTTAATTCTTGTCAGGGTCACTTTAGGTCCAGAGCCCACCCAGAATTTTTTGGTGCACACTCTGAAGAGGGCCCTGGTCCATCTCAAGGCATTAAACCAGTCACCCATTCACTCACAAGTTTGCACCAATGCACAGTATGTGTTTTAGGACTGTGAAGAAACCAGAGAACCTGGAGGAAACCCACACAAACACAGAGAGAACACACAAGACTTCTCACAGGTGTGCATTACACCCTTATCCCTGGATTTGTGTGGCAGGGCCAAAACACAAAGAGCAGTTTTGCTTTATATTTGAGGTAAAGGAGATAGGTACTGTCAGGATTCGCGGAGGGTGGACTGACGGACGTACGCGCTAAAACACAAACTTTTAACTAAACAACAGAACCCTGCAAAACAGACTTCAAAAGAAAGAAAACACGATGACGACAGAGGAAACCAAACAAGGAACAGCAGAGACAAACTAGACTTGGAAACGAAACGACGAAAACAGTGGAAAAAAACAGTGAAAGAATGAATGACTGACAAGAGGAAGTGATACAAGGGTCTGTGACTAAACACAGACGAGATGCACCTGAGACAGATGAGAGGGCAGGGTAACAAATGAGACAGATGAGGAGGCGGAACAAAGGCGGGACTAAGGCGGAGACATGGACAACAACAAACAGAGCCATGTGCTAAGAGAGCACATGGCAGGGAAAACAGACACAATAGGACGAGGGCGTGACAGGTACTAGGCAGAAATATAGTGTATACACCCATATCAGTATTAAATAACTTGGCATTGTGACTTTAGGCTCATGTGCAGCTGCTCCAAGCATCCCAATTTATTGTTTATGTCTATGAAGGTTTGGAGTGTAATTACTATGTAATGACTAATGAATAAAATAGCTTACTTTATTAAAAAATGTTAATATTTATATTTCTTGTCTTCCTTAATGCTTGATTATTTATATATTTTTGTTCGATCTATTTAGCACATTGAGTAACATTTAACTTAGTCATGATTTAAAATACTATTATTTATTTATTTTATTTTTATTTAAAAAAAACATTAAAAGTTTTCTGGTGTTGTGTCTTTGTTTTTATGTCTTAATTTTATTCCTCATTTGTAACACTTTGAGATCCTTTGTACATGGAAAGTGCTCTATAAATAAAATGTACTATTTATTATTTATCTTGGTAAGGACACCAGCAGCCAAGGACTTCCTCATAAACCTCAGGCCTAGTCACTGTAGCTCACGGCACAAGCTCCCCCTCCGCTAGCTTTCTCTGGGCCTGGCTTGATTTGCACCCCTCGCATCGCACGGATGCCCAGACAACTGAATTTGCATGATTAAATTAGGATGCTTTCACACATATGCTAGCCTCCCATATTTTCCCTGTCGTGCCCAATTTGAGTTTTATTCATGGCCCCCTTCTGTGACCACAGTAAATTCCATTCACACCACCCCCCCAAAAGTGGAGTGTGGCTGTCATCAGCATAATATTTTGTGCAGTATCCCTGGACAATCTGGAGTGGACTTGTGCAGAAAGTCTGGTATCTTCCTCACAAATGAGAATTTGGAGGAGAATAACACTGGGATCAGTCTCGGAGACCCTTGTGAATCATATATTCCCAACACCCCACACCAGCCAATCTTTTAACATCAGAGAACATGAGTATGGAGTTTAAAGGCGCATTGAAGCCAAAGACCTGGGGCCAGATTTCAAGCGAACCAAGGATAGTCCCATGTGGCCGACCACAGATGGGCTCTTTTGCATATTTTAGATCAGACCCTCTAAAGCGAGGGGGCAGTTTCACCTTTTTAGACACTTCGGACAAACTGGCCAGACATCTTTTCATTCCATAAAGAACAAAAAAGACCTGGTAAAACGCCACTGTGCCTAGAAAAGCTTCGCAGCCACTGAGTGTTTATAAAGTGCTACTTCATTACATGTGGTCTAACCAACAGCTCTCATGTTCTTTCCAGAATGGCCTTTCATTCGTGATGAGTTTGATTTTCTCCACAAAACGTGATTAGGACGGCCGTTCAGTGTTTACCGTTTCAAAGTAGAGAGAGTGATCTTCTGGCTCCTCGTTGCGAACGGTAAACAAAAGGCAGCCAGTGTTTTGTTGACTTCAGCAAACCTAATTGTATAATCTTTTCGCTCCCAGGGTTTAATGTTGTTTTTTCGTCAAGCACCTTGGGAATTTGTCAGTAGTCCCTGACTTAAAAACCTGTGCATGCATTCATTGTTTGCATTCGGCTGGCAGAATATCAATGGCTCCCCTAGCTTCGCTGCAGCTCAAAGCCAATGATAACAAAGTCATTTGCTACATATTTTACTATGCGATTCAAAATTTCAAAGTGTTACTACAATGTAATTACACAACATGTTCCAACAATGTTCCTGAAAAAAAAAATTTACCGTTTTGCTTTGCTGAAAACAAAATGACTTTTTTTCAAGCAGCAGAAACATTCTCCTATACCTTTTGTGATTGAGGGCAATAAATATAATATTAAGGTTTTCAAGCCTCTCTGGAAAAGACAGCTATTAATAAGATCAGCCACAAAAGTTCCTTCCGCTTCCATTATCACTTTTTCTGGTGAAACCCTCCCACTCCCCATTTCAAGCTGCTTGCTTCATACCCCCTTTTCCTCCTCATTCGCTTCGTCCCTAATTGAATTCATGGCTGGGTCCAGGAGCCGCAGGTGTTCGTCCCCATCAGACACCCACTGAGGTTGGATCAGGCTTTTTGTGCTCGGTATCTGTGATCGGACTAATGTTTATCTTTCAGATGAGTAATGAGTCCCAATGCTATTCTGAGCCATTCTGCACCGCAGAGCGAGACCGATGCTAATTCTACAGTGCTGCGAGAGCATGAAAATTTAGGAATTAAGGCCCTAATCCTCATCTCCTGGTTTTGCTCCATGCCATCATTCTTTATGCCTCCCGACAATTCTTTTGTTCCATTGTTTGTTTTGATTGCCTGAAAGTAACATCAAAGGGCAAGTTTCTGATGCCATGCGAGTGCTTTCATATCACAGAGTTTCTTGTCTGGCTTTTTTTTTTTTTTCTGTCAAATATGAATATCAATTTTGTTTTGAAACCCAAAATCCACCAGTGACTTGGATTGATACAAAGCATCATCTACCCAGCTCCAATATTCACACTGTGTCACTTTGAAGAGTCCATCTATGGCACACTCAACAACAAAAGACCCTTTCCACAAAAGGAGAGCAACTTCATTGTGTCAATGTAATGTTGGTGCCATACAGACACTATAAAGCATCCAAATGTTATTCATAAAAACGGGCAGGTAAAGCTCTAATCGTACTACAGTGCCATGTTAATGTTTTTATTCTTTGGTGTTCTGTTGGGTGTTTTGGTGCCAAGCTTGTATTTTTTCAGCCGAATACTGGCGTACAGTTCTGTAGCCAGAGAGTAGACTCTAATCATAAAAGTGCTTTACGATGATTCATTCCACATTTATCAGTGAAATAATTCCCTTTTTTTTTAGTTAAACATCCCACTGTGATAAAGATGCAGGCGAGGAGGCACGTCATGTTATCAATACGAGACTGAAGAACAGGTCAAATACAAACATATACAGTCTATTATAATCATATACAAGACCGGTTATTTTGTAATGAATTGTTTTTATTGCAGAATGAATTACAGTCCAGGAGTAATAAACCAGCAATGCAATTTGTTTTCCATATGATGGGGCTGTTTGTTTAAATCAATGTAAACTGCCTGTTATGCTCCAAAGGAAGAATTACTGGAACAGCCAACTTTGGGAGAACATTACACATTACATAGATTCCCACCACTTCTATACTTTTCGGGATTGATTTATCTAGCCCTTTCCCACTCAAAGTACTTTGGTTCTTGAACCTGTAATGTGATAGCTTACCCAGGGATGGGTTAAAACCAAGGAATCATGAGTGAGCTACTAGTGGTGTTTTTTGTTAATGGACTCAAGTGGGGAATAACCAGAAGAAATTCAACCAAAAAACAAAAAGGAACTTCCCAAATTATAGGAAAAGACAACTGAAATCGGCAAAGATGCCAAACCAAAAGATCTGAGAAAAGAAGAAACGCATTAAGCTTAGAAATCTGAGAAGATTTCTGGGGCTGTCCTAGTGGGCCCCCTGTCTGAACCCTTACAGAACCAGTCCCATTCAGGATTGTTGGAACCTTGCACGCCCATGCACTGGTCCAGTGACCCATACTCCATTTCCACCCATTCTGATGGGAACCAAGAATAGGTCATTAGGAGGGGGCATTGCACTGTCACTCAGTTCCAGGTTTGCTCTGGCTGAATCCAGCACCACAGCCTGGAGGTAAATGAAGAGTCAGGCAGAGTCATGGTTAATTTGGTCTTTACAGCAGGTTCAGATTAGAGAGATATATGAGACACATGTTTACATATTGCCGTGTTCTGAGCAACACTTGAGGTGGTAAACAGTGAAGAAGAGTATAGCCAACCCAACTTTTTGCACAGAACACATCCTCACAAACAGAGCACACTCCTGTTTTATTTATACAACATGCTGTATGTGTCCCGTCCACTTCCACTGCTGGATAATGCTTTATTTGAGGCTCTGGGCTCTTTCTGGAGCTTCTTTATCTCAACACACTAATGAACGCCATCACAGTTCAGACTATAACACTTACTTTTCTTTGGTTTCAGCTGGGAACAAACCTTTCTGGTTTGCACACCACTATGTTGGTGAAAATGTGCCAAAAGGGGAGTGAACTGGTTCCACGTTGCTGGAAAAGGGCTTAAGACGGGAATAAGCCATATTCCTAGAGAAAGGCCTAGGATTATGGTCTAGAGTTAAGGGTAAATTGGGGATAGAGCTGTTGTTATGGTTATGTTTATAGGAATATTCTTCTAATCAAATATATACAATTCACAATGACACCAGGTGTTTTTAATGTCGGTGACCCTGCCTCAGCCAGTAAGATTTTTTTGTTATTATTCCATCCTAGTGAGCATGCATTTTCTTATTGACATTAAATGTTACAACATACTGCAAGCAGTAAGCTCACAATCTGAGGAATAGGATCATGATGAAGCAAAACAAAATCTGCTCTGAACTTTTAAGGCTTCTAACAAACACTGCAACTTTGCATCCATTTTCCTAGAGTGGTCTCTGAATCAATACAAAGGCAAATGCAACAATCAGAAGATAAGGCAGCACACCTAAGAGTCAGGATAAATGCCGGGAGTTCAATATGTACCGGGGAGCTGTAAGTGCTGGGCTCTTTTAGACCGCGGGTGACGTGCCTCTCTTCATTTTGGAGAAGGTTTAATGCTGGCACACTGTTCGCATTTGATGTGGAATCGACGTTCTTGTCTGCGTGACCTTTCACTGGATTCAGACGTACTGGTGAATGGCAAGTGCATTGATTCCCGTGGGCTCGGCCTCCATTTAATAGCGACTCCAGCGGCTGTTTATGAGAGAAACACAGTCCACCCACACAGCGGCGTTCTGCTGGCAGCTTCATAACGGACCAGGGATAGGATCCAGCTGCCAGAACTGTACAGTTATATAGGTGAGTGTCCAAGGGCTCTGGTGTGAGCCTTCAGGATCTAAACCAATAATGAGAGATAGATGCTCATTAGTCAGTTTTGTCCTTAGAGCAAGTCTAGTTCTCACTGGCAGGGCATTGTTTAAGTGCCAACCATGGATGAGGGCTTCTTTAACAGTGGACAACAACGTGTGGGCTGAATTTTCTCAAGCAGCCTTCAGAGATTAATACGTGCCAAAGACTAAAAGAACATTCACTGGACTGTACATGTATATAATGAAGGGGTCACCCTGACTGTTAAACAGTCAAACACTGTATAAAGTACACATGACAATTAGCCATAACATTAAAAACACCTCCCGCTTTCTACACTCATTGCACATCAGCTCCACTGACCATACAGGTGGACTATGTACAGACTTCAGTTGCTCTACCCACTTTCTTAGCCACATTACACCTTATTTTTCAATGCTCTGGACCCTCACAGGACCACCACAAAGCAGGTAAAATCCTCTGGAGCAGCTCCACATGAGCTGCAACCTTTATTGGACTGTGCAACAGTTGGTAGCGATTCTCTGGAGTGATAGCATTCCATCCTATATCTCTGGCATGTGTTAGGGTGGGATATGCGATCCACAACTTATTATCCAACATCAGTACCTGACCCCACAAACGTCCGTGTGGCTGAACGACATCAAATCCTAACCGTATCATCTGGTGTAAACCCTTCCCAGAAGAGTCACGTTGACTGAGGCAATCACAGACTTGGCCATACAGCATGTATTATTCAATCCCCATAACCTGTTTAAATCAGTCCTAAATAAACAGCGGTGTGTCAGAAGCGTGCTTCCTGGTAGGCGTCCAGTGAGAATGGCCACAAACATAAATATTTGCTGATAGAATACAATTATTCTATGTCTCCGAGGTCCAGACGGATGCATCAAAAGAGGATGTAATGCAAAATGTGCCGTGTCTGGCGCAAGCTCTCACAATACGTGCAACTGCATCTATTTTTTGAATTATGGCCTGTGAGTTAGCGACTGTGGCTTATGCATATGCAGTTAGTAGGTGGTCCCGAATGTGATTTCCATGATTAGATACAGCTATAGTAAACTCAACTTTTTCAGACACAACGGAACTTTCCCACATGTGGTCAACCCAGGCGTTAATCAGATTCATTGTTAGCATTATAATCACACATGGATATAACCTATACCAACCTCCCATCTAGTACAGGTCTGTGTAAACTAGGCTTACTCTGTAGTTATACGATGCAAAATATATTCAATCTAAATAGTCTGAGCAACAGGGAATCACAGTGGTGTTGCCTGAGAGTAACTACCAACGTCCAGGGTCTTAGAGCCTCATCTGTCTGTGAGGAGTCTGTTGTTATCCCTGTGTCAGCATGGGTTTCCTCCAGGTGCCCAACATTTGGATAATCACACAGCCAATCCAATTACAAATGTGTCCTATGGGAGGAAACCCATCAAACTCCTCAGACCCCGAAGAACCCCAGGACCCTGGAGTTGTGTGGCATCAACACCACCAAATATGTCAGACATGCCTGAGTTCAACTCCAGATCAGGCTGCTGTGGTCTCGGATTAGTGTCTAGAGCTGGTGTACTGTTGTTTATAGGGGTGGAGGGCTGTGGAATGATATGGAAAATGCATATCATAGTTTATCAGCCCGTACTAACCTTCTGCTGAAGCCCCACACTCCAGGTGCAGCACTCATTATACCATCTATTTCACTCCATGGCATTGTTTACAAGTGCTCTTCCAAAAAGGTTGCCCTGAAGCCAGTGGTGAACAGCTGTTAGAGGCTGTTGCCCTGTTTCAGCGTCTCTCCAGTTCACGGTCCCGAGCTTCAGCTTCTACACTTCCTCCTTCTTTAGGCCATGTTCTTTCCCTTTGTTTGGACATTGCTTCAAAGCACTGTCTCTTGGACTGCTGCCTTATGTCCCTTTTCTTCTCAGGGTTGGTTTGACTGTGGCTTGTTGGTAGCACACTGAAGTTTAGAAGCCTCTTTAAAATGCCCTTTTTTTTAATGAAAGCATCAGATGTAATTTGTTCACTAGAAGGAGTGTTTAATATGCAAGTAAGTTTAATTAAACATCAATCTAGAAACCGTCTAAGGCCGCTTTGTAATTTCCCGATGAAATATTCCCACTATTCCATCCGCACAGACAAAAATAAATAAATGAATGTTTACTGAACTCACTGCATCGTCTTCCTATAGTGAATTATATCAGAGAGCGTCCATTGTTTCATCATTTATCGCAATGAGGGAGTGTTTCATGTGAATGAACTTTTCAATTTTACAGTGTGTCTTTCGTTAAATTGGTAAAGACTTTGGCCGCAGTGTTTAAATAATGAAGGGTGAATATTCACTGTCTTTGTTTTAAACTCATTTACATACAGCCACTTCATCCCAGTCAGGGTCGTGGTGTGTCCAGAGCCTTTCCTTAAGTCTGTGTAATCATCGGCCACATGGCTGGAATACATCCAGGACGGGGCACCAGTCCATTACAGGGCATTGCATTTGAAATATGTTGAATTGCTAATCCAAGCCATTATTGAAGGCCAAACAAAGTTCTCAACAAAACGATCACTTGGTTAGGAGTCAAACAGCTTGTCTCATGAACCTCTGAGAAAGCCCACAAACTGTTTTTATGCCTTAACACACCATTCAGTGGATCTTAAAATAGATTCAGGTGGATATATGACCATTACTTCATGTGGAGGGTCTTGAAACTTTGCCCTCAAACTCTGCCTTGTCCGGTATATCCTTGACCTACACTACAGGACTATAGGCACGTGGGTTGCCACTCCCATATGGAGGATGTTTGAGACAGACAGGTTCTCACACACACACACTTTAAGGGGATATATTATATTAACTTTGCTTTATCGGTGCATTAACACATTCATTTGAGGCTCTAGAACACCTACAAAACCACAAGCTGTGGAACAAGACCACCCAGTTAGTAAGCATGTGATCAAGTGAGTCATTCTGATTTTGTGCTGCGTTTTACTTAGAGATAAATGTACTGAATAATATGGAGAAATTTGGAACCAAGAAAATGATCCAAGAGAAATATTTATAAAAAAAAAAAAAAAAAACTTCTGCTCCTCAATCCTGGGCCCTCGCACTGAACTGAGCTGTGGCTCATTCTCACTTAAAAAGGAACAGGAAATGAAATCTGTCATTTAGAAACGGGGCTGATTAAACAGGAGTTTACAGTGCTGTGTTGTTTGATCCTTGTGGTGTTGTGACTAAAGCATGTCACAGATACAACAATATTCACCTGTTGGAAAGTGGTAGAATGTCCCTTTAAAGTTTGTTGTCAGTCTCTTTCCCCCTCTCTGGACTCTCTCATATTTACATGGTCGTACGTTCTTCACCAGGTGTTTGTTTGAGAACCCGTTGGTGAGTGTCCTAAGAATGAAAGTGACTGATTGCAATTTAAATTCATTCATTCATTCATTCATTAATTACACACCCCTCTGGAACAGAAGCTGGTTTGTTAGGCTGTGTTTATGAACTGAAACTCAAACTACTTTCCACCATAAATCCTTCACAAAGATCCACAGATTTAGGTCAAGAGTTGTGGACGTCCACAGTAACCAGGCATAATTTTGACTGCTGTGGGCATCTCTTTGAAAGCTTTTACACCAGGTGTTTTGATGAGGTGCTTCTTTTATATTTCAGATGAACATAGGCTACTGCAATTCACATTAATGTAGCACCAAAACTGACACCAGTGCCCTGCTTGATTACAAGAGGAATGTAATGTAAGCACTGTAATGTGAGCTTACACAGGGATGGGTTAGAACCAAGAAACCCTGAGTGAGCCACCAGTGGAGTGGTCGGTTAATGGACTCAAGTGCAGAAAAACCAGAAAACTAAGTTTAATAAAGAGGTACCAATAAGGGGTTAGAGAGAACCACCCTGCCCAAGATTAGAACTGCTAAACTCCTGACATAGAGGCCAGTGAACTCCCACTGCACCACTAGGGCAATGTGAGATAGGACTGAAACATAAGGGAAACAAGGCTATCAGGGGAAGACTGAATGGTTCAGAAGCTGAGAGCAAAAGGCAACTATAAACAAAAGGGACTTCCCAAATTAAATGAGAAAATACAGCTAAACAGGCAACGATGCCAAACCTAAAGATCTGAGAAAGGAAGTAAAGCTATAAGCTCAGGGACCTGAGAAAATGTAAAAGAAGAGTTCACAGGAAAGTGACCCAGGAGAACACTCAAGGGACTTTACCAAAAATTACCAGCCAGGCTTGTGTGGCACTCTTGAAAAGAGAAACCCAAGACTAAGCACTGAGGTGTGTGTTGGCTTCCCTTAAGTAGGAGTAGGACAGGTGCTGCTGATTTCTCCTAATTAAGGTGTGGTGACTCCATGTCTCCCTCTGCTGGATGGGGCTGGCCTAGTGGGCAGCCGGGCCCCTGTCTGAACCCTTACAAGCACATTGAAGCCATTCTTATTGGTCCAAGGAAAAGTGGGTTTAACATCCCTCAATGGCTGAAGTGCCCTTAAGCAAGACACCCACCCCCAACTGCTCTCAGGGCACTGATATGCCCCCCAATACACTACGGTGTGTGTGTGGGTGTTTTCAGTGATGGATGAGTTAAATAGACTCCAATTTTTGCTCTGCTGCTGTAAAATGATGATAAAAGCATGTTTCATATTTAGGAGCCAGTGGCAAGTTCATGGAATGTGAAAAATGAAAACAACAACAAGGGAAATACCAGTTTTCTTTGTTTTCTTATGTGTTTGTTTTTTGTTGTTTTTCAACAATGACAATAGGGTGATGTCACAAACAAATAACAAAACATACCCAAACATCAACTTAAATTGGAAAAGTAAAGAAAGTAAATGACTTACAGGCATTGAAAGCAAGGCAAGGCAAGTTTATTTATAGAGCACCTTTCGTGCACAATGACAATTCAAAGTGCTTTACAGCACGATACAGAAAGATTACAGAAGTAGAATTTAAAAAGTAAAAGAAAATAAAAATAAGATTACAATAGAATTTAAAAAGTAAAAGAAAATAAAAACAATAAGAAAGTATAAAATAGAATTAAAACAGAATATTAAAAAATGATTAAAAGCTATTCAGTAAAATTTAAAACAATAAAAAAAACAGTAATAAAAAAGGACAGTTATTAAAATGCTACTAGAAATAAAATAATGAGAGACCTACATTATTAATTCAATCTAAGCGCAGCGCTACTCAAAGGC
This sequence comes from Hoplias malabaricus, assembly GCF_029633855.1. NCBI lineage: Eukaryota > Metazoa > Chordata > Actinopteri > Characiformes > Erythrinidae > Hoplias > Hoplias malabaricus. The sequence goes on from NC_089801.1 coordinate 72,182,336, forward strand.
ACAGAAGAACAGGAAGGTCTTTAGTCTAGATTTGAAGAGAGTAATATTTGGGGCAAATCTGATGTCTTCCGGGAGTCTGTTCCAGGTGCAGGGGGCATAGTGACTGAATGCTGCCTCCCCTTGTGTGTTTTTGACCCGGGGCACTATGAACTGACCAGTCCCGAGTGATCGGAGGGGCCACTGGGTTCATACACTTCTAGCAAATCTGAAATATATTTGGGTCCAAGGCAGTTTATTGATTCATAAACAATTAATAGCACTTTAAAATCAATCCTGTGTTTAATTGGCAGCCAGTGCAGTGACCTGAGGACAGGAGTGATGTGCTCGGTTCTCTTGGTTCTGAGTTCTATCTGCTGGTGCATTTTGAATAAGCTGCAGCTGCCTGACTGTGGACTTGGGAAGTCCAGTAGAGAAGAACTGAAGTATTCAGAGCTCCCAAAACTAGGAACTGGGACAAGATAAATTTTGAAATCAAGTTAAAATACAGGACGATAGGGGGCTAACAATGTAAGCAAAGCAACAGGTGGAATACAGTCTGCAACCGTAGAACTACAAAGTGCTCCTGTATGGTCAGTGGAGCTGACACAATGGATAATGTGTGTAAAAGATATAGAAGATGAGTGTTGTTACGGCTGATCTCTCTGCTGTTTTCATTTCGATCATCAAAGCATGTAATTTCAAACTTTTACACTAACTTCGCAGGCCCCGCGTCTCGAGTAGAGTGTCGTCTAATCAGTTTTGTCTTGAAGCAATTTTATCAGGTGTTATTTTTTTGTGATTGTGTTTATGCATTGCATATCATCAGTAAATAATCAAGCCCTTACATCAGTCCCCTAGAGTCTGACTCATTCCTCCCTGAATGAATGAATAAATGAATACTGAATAAATTATACTTCTTGGTCTTCAGTTACATTTGAGTTTGTTTGTTTAAGTGGAAAATTAATGAAAAGAACGACATAACAATGAATATTAATATGAATATAAAAGTGTAATGCCTTATTAACCTGTTATATTTACTGATATACTCTTGTTTTTCGTGTTATAACAACGGTTTATGTGCATCAGTAAAGGTATATGACTAGCAATATACAGGGAATGCTATCTCGTATATTCAGAGGGCTGTATTCATATAATGTGATTTACTGACGTATAAATATGTAATATTACATGTTGACAGTGTTCTTATATAATACTGTTATAAATGTCTCATGAAACCTGACATTACAAAGTCATATACTCTAATGTTGACTATTGGCAGGTACTTTTAATGCACTATTTATGTAATATAACACTTAATATAAGGAATTGTTGCCTTTTTTTCAATTCTATTATCAAATTATATTGTGATTAAATATGAAATCGACATGTAATTACACACAGGTATTATAAGGTGTTATATATACTATATAACACCTTAAGTATGCATTAATAAAGCACTATCAATGCAGTATTCCTAGTACATGCGACCCAACACACTACGTTCTGCTCTTACAGTAAGACCTTTGAAAGCTCACAGAATTCCTTTGGTCAGTCAGATTTTGAGGTCATGTTGTTCTGGTATAATAATCTTCTTTTTGCCTGACCTGCTTTTCACCTCTCAGAGGTTTTAGCTTTTTCACATGCCCTGGTCTTGACCTGATCTCAGATCAGATTTGCAGGTTCTTCCACAGCAGATAAGTTAAAGATAAGTAGCAGAAACTGATTCCAAGTCAGTTTGAAAGGGCCTTGTTGGATGAAAAGGGTATTTTTTCTAGAAGGGTATTTTTTTTAACAAAGAAAGACCACTCTAATGGTGGGAAAAAGTAAAGAAATAACAGCTGGACATAGCCACTAAGGTGTACTTAGCTAGAAGCAGGTTGCCCAGATACCAGTACCAAAGGAAAACTTTTATTACAAAGAAAACAAATTAAAAAATGTGTAACATCAGGTGATTCTGAACACCTGCTCGTCCTACATTTCTTCTAAAATCAGGGCTATCAATATGATATTTGTCCCTCTTTGCTGCAGTAACAGCTTCTATTCTTCTGGGAAGGTCCAGATGTTCAGCTGTGCAAACGCAGCTTGTATAATCTCCATTAAACAGCAGGAAAAGTAATAAAATGCTCAGGAGCAGCTGCACATGAGCTAAACATCACTATGCTCTGTGTCAAGCGTCATTAAGAAGGGTGTAAAGCCTCGTAGCACTGGACCCACAGCTATGCCCCTCTGAGGGGTATCTTTTGAAACAGACTAATACAAATAGCTGAACAGATGACAATGTTAGAAGGTTGTTCCATTGTTCTGCTTTATTGTTAAATCAATGAGTCTCCATGGTAACATCAGATCAAAGGATTATTCTGTGCACCTTTCTGAGCATGGTGATATTTGACAGCCAGTGGGGACTGACTTCATCTGCAGTTATTTGGTCTCACAAGGTGGACCACCTCCCCCAATTCTTCATAGTACCGTAATTCCTGGGGCAGCAGTTGTGTACAGGTTGCCACTGTGTGCTTAGACTAATGAGGTCAGTGAAGACTAGGATATGTTTGTGTGTGTGTGTGTGTGAGGCCCAGCTGTTGTATAATTAGATACTGTGTTTGTGTATGCTAATCATCTGGCATTAATAAGGCCATACAAATGCTTTCTGCAGCATCTCCCTTTTTCTTCTACTCCTTCTCCACCTCCAATTGACTCTGACTTCCGTGTGGATGATTGGTGTAATGGGCACACTCACCTGGGTGGGCTTTGTGTTTCTAACACAGAGAGGGTCAACTATCGTGACATTCATCTTCATGCTTGTGTGTGTAATTTAACTGCGTGCTTTTTTTGCTACTCGGGTTGAAAGCAGTGGACTATGAGAACTTGTGGTGTTGTGCATGACTATGCATGATTTATATATATATTGTTTTGTTGCTATGCAAGTATAGATACTTCAGTGCAGTGTCCCTGTCATTGCACACAGGCATTGGGATACATGCAGACCATAGGGACATCCCCCCCTGTTGACCCCACCAACAACACCTCTAGCTGCCACCCAAGATTTCCTAAGAGGTCTCCCATCCAAGTGCTCCATGTTCAGATATTCTGGTGCTACTGCTTCTTAAAGATACAGGTGCATCCACTGTGCTTAAATAAAGCCCCTATACTTTTGATTTAGTTTTTAGCTTTAGCATTATAATAACTATTATTATCACTGCTGCAGGTCTGCAATCAGTTGTTACAGTTAAAGTGCTTCAAAATAATCCACAATCTAAGGAATCCAGTGCCTGTAAAATCATGAATAAGCTCACTGTTTCAGATCATTGTTGGCGGCTACGTCCTAGATGATTTCCCTTGATGTGAATTTTAGTCTCTGAGTGCTGTCCTCCTTCAGCCCTTCTTTCAAGGTGAAAATGATGGAAAAACACTGGCACTCAACTAAAACTGAAGGGGAAAAAAGGTCTGTCTCACCTCCCAGCCATTGGGAACATATGTCGCATGAATTTTTGAGGCGTCCCTTCACCTTGAGGCGGAGGTTGCTGCCGTACATCAGGAGGAGTGGATCCAAGTTGAAACCGCGCCATGCACCCGCTCTTGGTGGGACTTGGGTTGCCATGGCGATATACTTTAAGTGACATTGTGCTACACTGAGGGAAGTGCTCTGGAGGGTTTCACCTAAAAGAGAGTTGATGACTTTTGTTGCGGCAACTAAGGACAGGTGAAAAGCATTTAAAACCTCTTCGATACTCTAAAGATGTAACTCTGGAACAGTTACTTTTAGATTTTTTTTAATCCAAAGAAATTTGGTCAAATTCAAAGAAATTGGTTTAGAAATTTGAATTAATTGAAAATCTGTATTTTTTGGTATTTAAAATGAAGGCATGCTGTCAAAATCACAAAGAGACATTTAATAGTTGGAAAACTGTGGAAAACTAGAAATAAGAAGATTTTAAATCAAAAAACGATTTTCAGTGACTGTGTTTATAAACTAATTTTACTAGATATAAAAGTAAAACAGACACTGGACATGAAAATAGAACAATGAAAAATCAGTAGGAATCCTTAAAGCATGACGAATGTTTGTGTTTGTGTAGTTTGTGTATTTTCTATCGCCTTTGTATGTACTAAGTAAATAATGTTTGCTTAAAAAAAAAATTACAAATAGCAGAGCCAGAATAATGCTGCAATGATTTTGGCCACAAAAAAGCAGAAGCAATTTCAGTATCCTGAAGTCAGCAGTAAGGAAAGTGAAGATACCTGCCATTTTGTTAACATTCGGCTAATGGGTTAATGCAGCATAGTTTTGGCTAACATTGTTTGGATAGGTTGCATTCAAAGGGTTTGCTCACAGCTTTGCCCCCCCAACCCCACCCCTCCCTCGCCAGCACTCCCACGCCAAATGAGGCGCCTAAAAGAATGGGTATTTCTTTTCATTACTAAAATGCCTCGATACATCTGCAAATGGCAGCGCTATTAGCTGCGGCAGGTGATTTTTGCAGCGTTGGAGACCTAGAACGCAAATTGACAGATTCCACTGATTTACACGCTCTCATTTTGAAAAAAATCCATATTCTATCATTAAAGCATCTCAAGTTCTCACAGTCTGCCAATACTCATCATGATGACATTCCTCCGTCTGTAAAGCAAACATGTCATAAATCAACTCTGAGAGCTTGAGAAAACATGACCTGTTTGCTTTTATTGCTCCTCCTTACAGACTGTCGGTAATACTGGCTTTATGAGAGTGAAATCCTTACCAGCGCAAACTGACGCCACAGTTTTTAGTCTAAACAGAGATAAGCGAGAGTAAACGATGGCCGTGCTGAGGCTTAACCCAGAGTTAATGATGGCCACACATCAGACGAGTCATTAGGGAAAGAGTACATTCATTTCTGATGTCTTTCTACTGAGGATTTTGATGGCTGCTAAATTTAGATGATTTCTACAATGCCATGTACCATTAAGATCACCCAGACCACACACTTGGTCATCTAAAAGTTCCCTGTAAACGCTTGAGAGATGTTTATATAGACGTTATGGTTTTCAACAGCAAATGAAATATATTTAGTGGGAAAGAGTTTATTTTTGTAGGGATGTCTTTGAAGAACCACTTTTGGTTCCTCAAAGAAACTTCAAACGTATGATTATTAAGCTTCCACATCAATTGACCACTTAAATTCACAGACTTCTTCCAGTCTAAAAGGCCCACAAATGAAAAATAATCTATTTTTAGCTTTGGTATTTGCTAAACTATGCACACCAGACATAATAACATTATTAAAATGTGTGTTATGTTTATTGAACTCCAATTTCCAACAGTTGATTCATGTAATAAAAACCAACAGCCCCGATATTCATAACATTTCTACATCTTGATGTGTTATGATTTGTAGTTTTGTAACAATCACTAAGCAAGACCCTGTAAAATGTTATTCTTTATATAACATTCGTTATATCTTTAAATAAATCATGCTCTGTCTATGACATCACAAAAACACTCAAACTGCTGGAGTTATTCTTAAATAAAAGACCCATTCGTTACAGATATTTCAAATGTAATGTGTTAAAAATTAAACTTTCTGTAAATATCATGTCTATAAGACTCATCGTCTCATATATGACTCTAAACACATTCAGACCACATAATGCATGCATATGGCATTACAACACAGCTATAAATATTAAAGGGAAATACATTTTTAACCATGCTTTTATGTGTTATGAATTGTTAACATAATGTATAATGAATAACGCTCGCTGTGTTGAGTGATGAGGAAAGGAAGGGCCATCTTAGAGGTTTCAGACCCACACTCACCTGATGATAGGGCCAGCACTCACACAACTGTGCGCTCAGGAGTCTAGAACCTTTGTTTGTTTGTTTGTTTGGGTGTAAACTAGAGGAGAATGGGTTCCAAGTTTAATTTTAGTTTGTCACAATTTGTCCTCATGCTCTTAGAGAGTTTTTCATCTTCAAAAGCACTTCTCAAAATGGTTCTGAAACTTGATTCTGTCAGTCAGAGTAGGGAACCCACTACTCCGCCCAATCCATTTTAACCAATCACATTCTTCGCCGCCTGTTGGCAGGTAAACAATTGTCCTCAAAGACAGTGCTGCCTCCAGAACCATTTTGAGTAGAGCTTCTGTCACATCGGGGCTCACTCAGTTGGGGCTAGGTCCCATTTACATTTTTAAAAGCATGTCTGAGCTCACATTAATAGATCTCCAAATAATGAACAGTGCCCTGAGTACTGTCCTTGACTTACCTTCCTCTGGCCGTGCTGTGTTTGAATCAATCCTTGTATGAAAGATGACCGTGAAAACGGAGCAGGGTAGTGACCTTGAGTTAAGAACGTACTAAATAAATGCAGTCGATTATTTTTGTGCTTTCTTTCATTTTGTACTTTTGCACTTTCTCTTGACGGCCCCCCACAATTCTAGCTCCAGAGTCGAAGACGTGTAACTACATTACCCTGACAGCAATTGTATTGACATTTCTTGGTGTAGTGTACGATAAAGTGATTTAAAAGTAGTCTTGTAAGCAGGTTTCATCCTCTGCCCTTATTGGCCGCAAAAGGCGTATGCAGCATGTTGTGGAAGAAGCTGAAACAAAGTGAACAAAATGGCTGAATCAGGGAAAATGACAAAAAAATTGGACCTAGGGAAGAACCTTGTTTTACAGGTATAGGACAAAAAAAAAATGAGAGAGAGAAAAAAAACGCCTTTTTTGTTGTAAATGTTCTTGGAAATGCCATGTGCTTTCAAATCCTTAAAACCTCACACCTGTGGGTAGTTTCACACAGCTAACCCCCCACCGGTGGGTTTTTGGACTGTGGGAGGAAAGGTGCAACCAAAGGACACCCACGTAGACAGAGGGAGAACACAACGCACTCCTCACAGATAGAGATCAGAAGGCAGGGGTTGCAGCAACTCTACCTTCAGCACCGCCATGCTGTTTTCCAGTGACTAAGATCATCTAAGAATGGGTCACAGAAGATATTTTATTTCACTACTTTCTCATTTCCAAGCTCTGTGTTTATGTCCCATCTGCTGGGTGCTACATATGAAACTTCCCACTCTTTTCCAAAAATGAAGATAAAAGATTTCCCTCGGGAGTCATTAGACCGGCTATGATCAGTCGCTTCCCATTTCTTGGTTCTTTAAACTTTAAGAAGGTGTTTCATATTCATGTGTCATTTACAAAAATGGATCGTTCCACTGAATGGTTCTTGAGGCAACTATGGCGTTTCTCCAGTAAATCTTCATCTTTATAAATATAGATGAGCGATTGACCAGTGGCTTTCATGAGATTCATGTTTACAATGGCAAGTTAACAGGAGGAGACCAGTAAAGAGGCTTTATTTCAAGCCTTTGGAGCGTTTCTATTGGTCCATGCTTTATGAAATGTTCATACAGTCTGAAGGACATCTTCTGTGCCCAAATGGTGTAGAAAAATAAACCTTTTATTGTGCAAAGTTAAAACTGTTGAAAATCAGCTAATGTAAAATCCTTAAATCTTTCGTCTGATTCAGTAAAGCATTCAGTGTACGTCTCTGCAGATGGGGGCTTAATAAAGGCCTTATTTTATTTGAAGGACAAAAAAAAAACTTTCTCCAATGAGGACTCGCATGTGGTACAAGTGCATAATGGAAGTCATGTCTTTGTCCTTGAGTTATTTGGATAATTCACCCAGGGATTAGTGAAAGAACCTATGACTGGACTGGAGACTCAATGTGAATTCATATATATTTCATTAAAAAGTTCATTCTCAGGGTTTAAACAGTGGGTAAACTTGACCATAAAGTTAACTATAAACTTAAAGGACCATCTCCTGTGTCACAAGTGTTTAGAGTGCTCTTGCTGCAGTTCTTACATTAAGCAAATTGACTGAATTTACTTTAGTGAAATGGTGGCGTCTGTGAGGAGTTGGTGTGTTCTCCCCGTGTCCGCGTGGGTTTCCTCCGGGTGCTCCGGTTTCCTCCCACAGTCCAAAAACACACGTTGCAGGTGGATTGGCGACTCGAAAGTGTCCGTAGGTGTGAATGTGTGTGTGTCTGTGTTGCCCTGTGAAGGACTGGCGTCCCCTCCAGGGTGTATTCCCGCCTTGCGCCCAATGATTCCAGGTAGGCTCTGGACCCCCCGCGACCCTAAATTGGATAAGCGGTTACAGATAATGGATGGATGGAAATGGTGGCGTAGCAGGTAGTGTTTCTGTCACAGCTCAAGGTTGTCAGTTCAAGTCCTGATCCGGGTGACTGTCTGTGAGGAGTGTGGTGTGTTCTCCCTGTGTCTGTGTGGGTTTCCTCCGGGTGACTGTGTGTGATGAGTGTGGTGTGTTCTCCCTGTGTCTGTGTGGGTTTCCTCCGGGTGACTGTCTGTGAGGAGTGTGGTGTGTTCTCCCCATGTCTGTATGGGTTTCCTCCAGGTGCTCCGGTTTCCTCCCACGCTCCAAAAACACATGTTGGTAGGTAAATTGGCGACTCAAAAGTGTCCGTAGGTGTGTGTGTGAGTGAATGTGTGAGTGTATGTCACCCTGTGAAGGACTGGCGCCCCCTCCAGGGTGTGTTCCTGCCTTGCACCCAGTGATTCCGGGTAGGCTCCGGACCCACCGCGACCCTGAACTGGATGAGCGCTTACTAACAATCAGTGAATGAATGAATGAACGAAACCTGCAGTGGATGGGAATAGTTAAAAAAAGTAACCAAAACCATATGGAATCATAGTGTAGAAAGGAGCCACTCTTTTAATAGCATATGTCCCATATTTTGCAAATCTTGTTGGCATATGATGTTTCATGTTCATCCTCCTTCTGAAGCGTTCTCTTAATTTCCCATCTGCTGCGCACTTTATGTAAAATTTCCATCTTCTTCACAAAACGAAGAGAAAATGGTCCTCTCGGGAGTATTAGACTGGCTATGATCAGGCGCTTACCACTTATCGGTTCTTTAAACAGTGCTCGTCACATTCACATTCACATGTGTCACTTACAACAAAACGTTAATTCCACTGAAAGATTTATATATTTCAAACATTTAAAAAGACAACAGGAAATCAGCTGATGATCCACACACGTATCTTCTGTTCCAGCGTGAACATTCAGTACAATTTTCTGAAACGTGAGACTTGAGAATAACCTTGGTTAGTATATTTACCTCAGAATTACAGCTTTAAAATCATTGTGCTAATTCATTGACCTGTAATAGAGAGAACAGAACCTCCAGGCTCAGCACACTTTCAGAAAATAAGGTACAGCAGAAGTACATCATTGGTCACTAAAGGTAACAGTGTAAATGCACCTTTAAAGGTACAACAGTGCTTTTAGAGTCCAGCTGTGTTCCCTAAAGGTACATTCCATTCGGTTCTCCAGAAGAAGAAGTGGATATTATGGGAACGTATTATGTATAACTCACTTTTTGCGTGTCTCTACTGCTCCTTTAAACACTCCAAGTGCAAGAAAAAACCCCAAAAAATCTTTTTCGATTCCTGATATATCAGGAATCATATGCTTCTACAAACTGTTTGGCTCCCTTATTGTGACATCACAATAAGGAAATTTGCATAGAACTACCCTGGCACCACCCCTCACCTATGTAACCATGTGATGGGTGGGGCGTGGCCAGCTTAGCTTATTTTATTTTATCCCCTTTAAGATTTCATTATATTTTGTAAAAATTAAAAATAAATAAATAAATAATATAAATCCTGGAGATTAAATGGGGCATATGAAATCTACACAATTTTAAAATCAAAATTAAAATAGGTTAAGACATAATTATGTTCCTCAATTAAAAATGTATGAATATGTACCCTTGAGGGGTACCACCACAGTGACAGTTTTTCTGACAGTGTGCTACAGAAACTGCACTGTGTAACCTTAAGACTAGGGTAGAAATCCACTGAGAACCTCCAGGAGTGTGCTGCAGATGTTAGCGTTTCTTATTCTGTTTTCTTCCCCAGCTTTCTGTTTATGTCACATCTGCTGTGTGCTTTATATGAAACTTCCCACTTCTTTACAAAATGAAGATTAAAGGGTCCTCTTGGGAGCCATTAGACTATGATCAGTCATTTTCCATTTCCTACGCTCCCAGCTAGAGCGGATGGTGAACCTCCGTAATGCAGCCGAGCACCTCTTTGCTGGCGATGGTGCCTGGGTCCCTAGTGTCTTATTGCCTCTCGTGAGCGACATACACCAGGTTATTATTCACTGAGCCCCATTCCCTGGAGCATTTACACCGCCACACTGTCTCTGCTAGTCTTGCAAGTGTATGGGCCACAGGGCCGACCGGCCTCCCCAGGCTCCTTGAAAATAATCACTGCCTAGAAGGCTCTGTGGGCCTCCCCAGAAAGAGGGTATTATATCCACAGCCCATAGGAGCTGCTGGTGGCCTACGCAGCTAGTGTAACTGCATGGAATCCCTCTCAGCCTGAGAGGACTAGCGCCTAGCCTAGCATCTGTCAATTAGCACACAGCTAGCATGTTCTCCGTAATCACTTTCGCCCTCCAACGCTAATTAGCTCCTCTGAAACAATACCGTGTCAGGATGTTAACGTTCTGTGCAGCACGACTGATTTGATATATCCCACTCCTGCCACGCCACATGAAATATGACGGGCCTTCTACGCCTCTGACTGGGGTTTCGGCTTAATTGCAATTAAACAGGTGGTTATCTCTGAAATTCTACATTATTCCAATTTAATTAACCCTGCATCCCTGAATGAGACACAAAAGAGTTGTAGCCTACATGGACAGAGGAACATTGTGCAATCTATAATGAGAAGTTACATAATCAGCTTTAGAATGAATGTGGTCACAGTCAGTGTCGTCCTTACCATTGATGGCGCCCTTGAGAAAGTGGTAGGCAAAGTTTTTGCTTCACTTAGAAACAAGAAGCAGATAAAAGCATCTCAGATTAGCATATATTCACTCAGTCATTCACCTCCTCTAACAGATACATCCTGTTCAGGGTTGTGTTGGAATCATTGGCTGTAAGACAAGAGCACACCCTGGACAGGCCATCACACACTCACACAATCACTAAAACATTCTAAAACACTCTCAGGAAAACCGTCGCTGTGGTGATACCCTGTGCTGTTGTCGTGGAACCCTCAGAGAACGTTTCAGTAACTTCAGTTAGGGAACATAATTGTACCATATTCTATAATCATTTTAGATCATACACTCATGTTGATTTTCGTCTGCACCGTTTCATCGCATTTCATTATTTTTCTGTTGTATGTTTTAAAGGCATTTACACTATTTGTACCTTTGATGACTAAAAATGTACCTGTACAGGACCACCACTGTGCCACCAACCACCATATGCCTTTATACCATTCCATTAACTTCCATTAAAAGCCATGTGTGCCGCCTCTGTAACTGGGTAACCATTTTGGATGTATATGTTACTCTTGATTTATCGCTCCTAGTTGATGTTTGGGGTTGACATATAGTTCTAAGAAACCCTGTGGTTGGAAAAAATAATAATAGAATAATATTAATAATAATAACAATAAAAAGTAATTGTAGAACATACTAAAAATATGTGCCTTCTGCATTTACCCTAGTTGAATGATTTGGCCAGATTTTTTATCTGCAGTTGTTATTTTACACAAAATTATAAGTGTTATTTCAACTTCCAAATCCAATGAGCTGCCTAGGTAGGCACTGACTGTATAGACAGCTGTTAAAGTAGACAACGTTCTAATGGTCGTCTGTCCTCATGAGGCGGATTATTGAGATGCTATAGTTAGAGAGCGATTGTATGGAGTCAAAAAAGGGTCAAAAAGTTTGTAAAACAATACTCACAAATGTAGCAAACTTTGTAACTGCGTTTGAGCAACTACAGACACGTACAACGACAATCCACAACTGTATTGGAATGCACAAATTAAAAAAAAAAAAACAACAACATCAACAACAATAATAATTAAATTCACAAATATAAAAAAAAAGATTTGCATTTGTAAATCAAATGTCATGAATGTGTGAATCAGTACCTTCTCAAATGGCTTAAAATGTGCAAGAGCAAACCTTTTTAAGGTTCCAAATGTGACAGTGAGAGTTTTTGAATCCACACATTCGCCTTCTCTGCTGCGTGTGCGAATCTCTTTTTGCAGTTGCGGATTTAAGACCCTGTTTTGACGGCCAATTGATGGACCAATAGGAAAGCTTTAGCTGGACCAATCAGATTGCGAGGTTTGCTTAACCAATCTGAATCATTGAATCATTTATTTGTTGCTGTCAACCATAGTGCTTTTCCGTTCCTGATTCTTGGAACCTTGGTTCTTTCCATACGATTGCATCACGGCTTGTTCCCACCCACCGCACGCAAGCCGTATATATAGCGATTTAAAGTATTTTTGCTCGGGGAGAAGAGCAAAGAGTTGTTCTTGCGTTGCAGCCTGGGATTGCCTTCTCGACTAAGGAAGTGTTCAATGCTGCCTTAAAATTCGGCCAAATTAAGATATTGTAGTAGACAGCATAATGAGGTAGCTCAGAACTGGAACAGCCTACATGTCAGGAGTGTGCACACTGTGATGTAAAAGGCTCTCTGGTTAGACAGCTCACTAGGTTTTTGAGACAGACCAAGTATTATGACTAACCCAAACTTAAAATATTTGATTAAATAATGAAGAAAATCTTCCCCGACACAAACCTCCTGACAGACGAATTACAAAACACATGTAAAATCTTTTGAGGTTTATTTATGCTTCTAAGGAAACGTGGTAAAAAAGTAAATATGCATGTATTTGTCATTGTAGAACATACAAAATGTGCGTTCTGCATTTAACCTATCCTTAGCAGTTCAGCTGTGAGTGCTGAGAAAAAAGACAGCACTTCCCTGCCCTTAACTTTGGGTCCCATTCTAGTTTCGAGCTCTCTTCTCTAACCATTAATCCATGACCGTCCCACTTCAGCCTTCAGTATGGAGGATAGTACCTTACAAAGAGCTAATTAAGCACATTATTATCAGTGGATTGTAACATGCTGCTAATTACTGCATTATTAAGCAATAACAAGTGTGATTTTATTTTCCCTAGTACTTGTTTTTCTCATTACGTCTTATCAAACCAATATTTCCTAATGAAGTAGCTAACCATTGCTACTTTCTTTAATAGGGTGACATAAGTCTTTTCCAGAGCATGGTTGCTGGTGTAAACATCAAAGAATACACAAGCTTTGGATCAATATGTAATTAATACAGTCACTTGCTTGGTAAGTACCCAGTTGGTAGACTGAGAAATGTTAACAGAATAATGGACATATAGATGTTTGTATAAAGGATTTTGATGTGTAATACATCAGCAAACCAAATAAGTAATGTTAGAGATTGATTAAGAAAGTAGTCATTAAACCAATCAACAACTTGATGAATATGGGCTTAATAATGCCCCCCCCCCCCCCCCGTGGGTGGTTTCTTGATCAATGTAAAACATGGAAGATCCTGATGTCTTCAATAGTCATCAAAGTTTGGACTAAACTGTTTTTCCTTTGATCATTATTGTTACGGCAGCGTGGCTAGTTGTGTAGTCAACAGCGCACACATCTTTCATTTAATTCAGCAAAACCCTTCTGTGTAACGCTGTAATTATAGCAGGGTTGCCATGATAGATTCACTCTGCTGACCCCAAGCCTGGAGATTATAGGGGCCAATCAAACAGTTGGCACAATGTCATTCCCCTCATATTGTTCAATGACAGTGCAGGTTCCACAGCCTTGTCCCACACATCAGCAGTGTTAATGTGATTTCTGCTCCAAACAGGCAATATTGCTACAAGAGCCATAACAAGGTCATTCCCACATTCCCATATGGGGTGCTCATTTGCCACCTGACAGCATTTGTCATTGCACCCCTGTGGCTGTATCTCTGACACCAATAAAACCAATGCATTCAGAAGAGACTGTTAAACTTGTGTAGAGGCACCTGAGCCGTTTCTATCATGGTTTACACATGTTTTGTTCTGGAAGCAATGCTGAATACATACCAGGCCAAAACCTTTTCTGATTCATCAATAGGGTTTTTGTTTTTGTCCTGGAAGAATAACACTTCCATCTGCATGTCCCTTTCATTAGCAACAATTAGACAGTTCACTCGACAACTGACAAGAAGTTGGAACCCTATTACAAAAGCGCTTATTTTCCCATTACAGAGTTCCAGTGCTCTGTCAAGCATAGGTCTGGCACTGCTCCTAAAGTGCCCATAAAACATCTGCAGAAGAAACGGCACAATTATGTAAAGCCATCTGGAACAATAAACGCGGGAGAATGGATATGATTAACACTAACGTAAACAGATGGCACAGGGTTAGATTGCTGTTCGACAAGCACATAATAGAAGCGACTCTAGGTCCAATTACAAACGCCATGCTCCCTTCCAGGCAAAGGCAGCCTTTCGCTTTGAGCCACTAATTGAAAGCATCCACGGGTGGCGAGAACAGGGGCTGGCTTGACAATGCTAACAGAAGAACAGGTCACCCTCTTGGCCTCTTTGGAAAGGGAGGAGGTCTGCTTAGCTCCAGGCATAGGCGAGTGGTTGGGTACTTAAAGGCAAGTTGACAAGGTGTCAGAGTCCATGATGGCTAGTGCACACCAGATTGTAATGAGCTGTCTAGAGTTGTGCATCCCAAGATTAGGTTAAAAACAATCTTCCTGTTAGAGCAATGAGGTCCAGGACAATAAAGTAGAGTGCTGTGGGTTCATTCCTCATGAGGCCTTGCTCGCTATCTATCTTGAGATCAATCTGTGATCTCAGGCTTTAATTCCGTCTTTACTCTGGCCTGTCTGAATTAGCGGACAGATGTGCCTGGCCTTCCGAAGTCTTTAGGGCAAGACACAGAAACGTAATTTGGAATCATGGGCCAAGGAGGCTGTTAATCACTAGCCATGGGCTGGAAGTTTCTCCATCTTCTTTTGTCTCTGTTACCGGATTGCAAGCTCTATTCAGGAAAATCACTCCTGAGTCAGTATCTTCTCCCGTGATTAAAAACAGCATTGGCGGTATTTGTGTGTGTGGAAGGCTCTCCTTTTACAAGAACGAAGCAAGTTGTCTTTGAGTTTGCTCAGAACATAATCACTGAGCCCCAACAAGTAATTGCATCCAGCCGGACCGGTTTTCAACAGGCATCTGTTCCTCCTGGAGCCTAGCCGTTGAGCTATGACGAAAATCGACCCTGCAAATGATTTTCCTAGCCCTCCTGCTACACCCCCGCCCTCCCCTTCACCTGTCTCCCTCACCGTGTAGGAGTCCGGAGCTTGAGTGTGTTTGTCTCCACTCGCAGAGTCAGTTTCACCTGGAGAGGGAGCTGAGCGGGCAGACATTTATATTGCAGACATTAGCACAATTGGGATATATGCTGACGGAGGCTGAAAGGAATATGAATATCGTCCATTTGAACGGCGCCTTGGAAAGTTGGTGCTGAGCTTAATATCTGAGGGATAGCCAAGACCAGGTGTAATGAATATCAGCAGAGTTGTAGAAAGGAAATACACACATTAGCAAACAATAAGACACTGGGTAATAACTGCTCTAGCTGGAATCCACCAAGGAAACTGGCTGAGACTGGGTCACATTAATATCCATAGAGGTGTATGCGTAATGTCAAAAACACAACAAAGATGCTGTGGGGAGAGGTACAGTTGATCAAATGTATTAAAAATTCATTGTATTTTTATCTGTTTTTATTGCAGGCTACTGTGAACCAGGCATTCTATTATAGGATCTAATACAGTGCCCTACTTTGGCACTTCAGGAAACATCAGATCTGGCTAAGAGTGCGAGTGACATCCAACCTGCCACATTATATATATATATATATATATATATATATATATATATATATATATATATATATATATATATATATATATATATATATATATGACCAAATATTTTATTCTGAATTTCAGATCATTATCCACTTTTTTGATACAGTACCAACTTGCACACCTCTGGGACTGCTTTAGTTGGGATGTTGGAAGTGTTTTGGTTAAGATTTTTTGGCATACATCCTAGAGAACTTGAGGTCAGGTGGTCTGGATCAATGAGAATTCCGAGATCAGGACTTGGACAGAAATACAATACTGTTAAGAAGAAGTCTTAGGCATCTAAGATAATGATATATATTTAAACTAATGCCTTCTCAGTAAGTGTGGGGCTTGTATAAAGGTGTATATAATCACAGTAAACACAAACAAATAATAATATAAAACACATAAGATCATTTTATTTTTCTATAAAGTAGTAGTTTGAAAAACAATGTACAGATTCTCCTTGATTTGCATGAATTTGTTAAATCCACAGCACACGTTATTTAAAATCATTATTTATTAACCGCTAAAACTACGTACTGGACGATCACCTCAAATAATACGAGGAGATAAACACTGGAATATTGGTTTTATTCTAAAGTTGGATGTTATTTGTTGTTTGTTTTTTTTTTTTAGCAAATAAACACTTATTGCTCAGATAAACAGATTTAAAAACCCATAATCTCTGGTGAATAAAACATTTGCACAGTACTGTATATCAATGTCATATCCTTCACAAGTGGAAGTTTAGATGGTGTGGGTGTGAAGAATATTTTTTAGGGATTTTCTGAAGGCAAGGCAGGGAAGCTCTTTTGTATAGAAACCATAGCAACATGTAAAGTACACAACATTATGAAACCAAACATGTCCCAAGTTTCTCTATAAATACTGACAAGGTGCAAAAATGTAAGGCTAACGAGAAACTAGCATTCGCTTTCAAGTTATTTAATTATATACTACACTGTCTGTTTGGGCTTTGATCTAGTGTGGAACGTTACTGATATAAATATTCCAGTAGTAGATGAAATTTAAAGTATAAATAAACCCATGCTTTGAGTACTGTGACTTTGTGTTATAAGGTTAGCTTACAAATCTATGCCTGTTTGGATGGAAATTTCTCTTAAAATGCTTCTATGACCTCATGGGAACCTTTAGTTTTAAATGACTGATCAGATATTTTTACAAACAGTAAGTAGGAAATATAATTTATGTAACTGATTATTTATTATTTATTCGTTGTTTTCTGTAAAGTACAAATCACATTTGATGAACAATCTAACTGCTGTGTACTTCCAATATGAACCAGTTAATTTGCCATAGTCCGGGTCCCCCACATAGGGGCGGACATGTTTAACGTAGGTTTAGAATAGGTTTGCTCGGACATTTAGGACACTAGGTGTCAGTATAATGGCTGTTTAATAACGTGAAGGAGAATCATTAAAGGAAATCACTGATGAAAGTTTTAAAAAGATGAAGATTATGGAAGGGAATGAGTTGAAACTAGCAGAACCCTGACACTGGAGCCCTGTCAGTGAATATAAGTCTGAACTGAATGAGGTTCCTGCTCTGATCTTGAAATTAAGCAAGTATTTTCAGAGAGAATATAATGTAGTTATTCCACTCAGTAGAAACGGTGTCATCTGTATTTAACATCTATATTTACGAAAAAATAAAAAAATCTAAGAGTGTCTGCAATTACATACAAAGGCTATGTTTCCTTTACATTGCAAGTTGAGTTTACCTCACATTCCAGTTAAACATTCAGAGAACCCTATGCCCTAGTGTTTCATCATTAGCTTGTTCCCAGTTAGCATTGTTAGCATTGTACGCAACCAATAGAAGTGCTAATAAACTGTGACACTGCAGTGTTTAAAATCCCCAGCAGCACTGCTGTGTCTGATCCACTCCTACCAGCACAACACACACTTCACGACTGCATCATTGTCTCTGCAGTGCATCTCTTTATCTAGTTTAATTCTTGCTAATGTCTGGCTAAAAGCTTAATGTGTTGCCGTTTTCAGTGGAGAAGCCGTCAGCAACTGGGACACTGAAAAAGTTTGAGCGTTCCCAGTCTAAACAGTAAAGCCCCATTCTCCCTGAGCTCAGAGTCTCTTTTACTGAGGCACGGCCAACACCCGGCACCAGGTAATCCATCTGAGCATGTGGCCGTACACTCAGGAGTCACTCTATAGGAGTTATCCGCTGTTCCTGCTCAGCGCAGTAGCCTGTGGTGTGTCTCTCTTAACCCTCCGGAGTGACAGCCCAGGGAAGTCATTGCTGGGGCCAGGCAGCTATGAGCCAGCTTCAAAGCCCCAGGTCCATGTATTGTTTATGAGGATCCAGACTGCCAGAACAGCCTGCCTGTCCCCCCCCCCCCCCCCCCCCTCTCTCTCTCTCTCTCTCTCTCTCTCTCTCTGGCCCAAGCTGTGTTTGTCATTCCGCTCCCATCAAGACTCTCGGGGGGTAAACAAGGGCAAGGTGGGGAAAAAAGAGAGACAACCCATCTAATGCTGATTAGCCACCACTTTCTCCACTCTATTGTGGTAATTGTGGAGGTAATAAATGCAAAGAGTTCCCAGATCAGTTCCCAAAAAAACAACTGACCAAACTCAAAGCACCCAAAGCCAAAGAAAAAAAAAAAAAAAAAAAAAAAGAAGAAGAAGCAGGTTTAAATGCCAGAGTCAAAGCCTCTGGTGTGCCCTTTACGAACAACAAAGAGGTGGCTTATTACAAGAAAAACAACTTCAGCTGGCAGGGGTGTCTTCTTCGGATCTGTGATGTCACTAAGGACCTGGCATTTAAATGCGTTGGCCATTTTTTGCCTTTTTTCCCCCTCTGCAAGATCTGCGTTCATTAGTGAGGTACTAATAATTCAAAGATTGAAAAAGAATTTGATTAATCTTTCATCGCCTGCCGTCGACAACAACGAGCAGTTGCCAAGGCGCAGTGTTTAGTTTCCTATGATTTTATTCATGAGTTTTTTTCCTAAGAGTGCTCAGAGACACTCCCTCCCTCGCCAACCATCGCCGTCTAGCTCCTGCTTGTCAACTGGCAAATTGCGGGCAGTTGAGAAACGCAAAACGAGATCGACTCCCGACGTATTTATGATGGGATCGTCTTCACTGTAGCGTTCCGGATGAAACCCCCCACCACCTCATCTTCCTTCAGATGTTATTTTAGGCTGTTGTTCCGAGGCTCATCCATTAGCGAGGCGAGTTGTTTGTTTGCCAGGTCTGTCTCGCTCCTTGACAATCGAATCACTCCCCCTGTCGTTAAACACTTATTTAAGATTCATCATCCCTTTTTTATAAGAGCAGAAACCAAGAGAGAAAGAGCATCCACACAGATCCAGCACTGATTCATTCCACTTCTTAATTATGCATTAGGAGACATGCATGTGTATGAATATATGTATCAATCATAGGTCGACATTTACAGGCTGTAAACCATCTGTTGCAGTGCATACTTTGCTTGTGCCCTCTGTTTTTTAATGCTCAGGACCCAAAAAGGACCACCACAGAGCAGGTATGATTTGGAGGTGCAGTTTTTAAACCCATCAGTTTCATTGCTAGACTGGGACTGGTCCTGACATCATATCTATAAGGTGGACCAATGAGGTAGTTGTGTCTAACAGAGTGAGAGTTGTGTTTACCTGATCCACTCGTATCAGCGCAACACACACTAACACACCACCACCAATGCAATGTTGAAAATGATCCATTCGTGCATACATTTGTTGTCTGTATCTGCTCATCAATTCAGGGGCTGGAGCCTACCGGGAATAACTGGGCACAAGGTGGGAACACACCGTGGAGGGGGCGCAAATCTACGTACCAATGGCAGAAAACCAGAGCACCTGGAGAAAACCCACACGGACACTAGGAAAACACACCAAACTCCTTACAGACTGTCACTTGGAGCTGGGCTCAAACGCCGGTCCCTGGGGCTGTGTGACAACAACACTTCCTGTAGAGCAAACAAACAAAGTATGCAGAGCAACACGTGGATTAGAGTCTGTAATTTTAGAAATACAAAGTGCACTTTTGTAGTTTGTGATGCTGTGAGAGTCCTGGGGTTCTTTAAATGGATGTCAGTGCAATCCAAATTAATACTCTAACCCAGCTTGGCTAGGACTCTTAAAAAAAAAAAAAAAAAGAGAGAGAGAGAGAGAGAGAGAGAGAGAGAGAGAGAGAGAGAGAGAGAACAAGAGAGAATGAGAGAGTGAGAGCATGAGTTAAGGTAAAGCTGAGAAGCAGCAGAAGGGCCGAGAGGAAGAGGAAGAGGAAGTAAAGAGAGAGAAACCGAGAGAAGCTGGAATAGAAGCAAAGAAGGAAAAGCTCAAAGTGCCCCAGAGAGCATCCTCCTATTCATTCATTCATTATTCACCACAGCATGAAACAGCACATCCACAATCACAAGCCTCAGTGAACCTGCACCAATCAGCTCTCAGCCTTAATTCTGACCAAAGCGCTGAAGTCAGACAGGAGCTCATTAACCGTTTAAACAGTAATGAGTTCGAAACAGATATTAATACAAATACAGTCCTTCAGAACCCTAAGGAACCTCTGGCATGTGCTGTGGATTTTCCAAGTGAAAAGTATTACTCACATCCTCTGCAGAGATCCCTCTTTATAATGTGTGATTAATGTTTATTTTTTATTATAAAATGTGGCCTGTGAAAAGGTTACAGCATGATTTTCAGCCTAATCTAAGCATGAATTTGTACATATTTGACTAAAAGGACAGTCCAAGGACACCTAACCAGCCTGAAAACCAACCTTACTTTAACCCTAGCCCCAACCCTAACCCTAACCCTAGTCCCAACCCTAGGCCTAAACCTAACCATAGTCCACTTAATCTTAAATATAACCTCAAGTAAAACACAACATTTACCCCCAGTAAATCATTATCCCGCAACAGTTTACAGCACTGTTTCTGTAATTCCTCTTTAGGTACATAACACACATTGCCCATGAATTTAACGAAACAGCACCACCAGTGGACAGGATGTCATAGTTGTTGTAATATAATTATGAATCATGAAGATTCATAAACTATGAACGTTATGCTGATTATGTACACATTTTTGGAGATGTTTGCTTAGATAATCAACAAAACTATATATATTTTGTTTGTTTGTTTGTTTGTTTTCCCAAAACAGTAGCCCTGGGTGCTCCAGTCTCCTCCCACAGTCCAAAAACTCTTGTGTAAATGTAATGTCACTATTGATAGGTGGATTGGTTGTGTGAAATCTGCCACAGGTGTGAGTGCGTGAGCGACTGGTGAATGTGTGGTGCCATGTCCAGAGGTTATACGTGCCCTGCAGCCTATGATTCTGGGTAGGTTCTGAATCAACTGCAATCCTGAACAGGATGAAGTAGTTGCAGAAAATAAATGAATGCATAAAACATTATACAATAACACAAAATACATTTTCCATTGAAACCACAACCATGACTAGAACCAGTCATTTTTACCTCAAAATATTTGCCATTTGTTACACTTTTATTCTAAGAATAGAGCCCCGAAAAGTTCCATTCAGAGACTGTAAAGCGCATCAACATTTTTACCTAAAAATGCAACGATCTTCTCTCTTAAAGACCTCATTGTTGAATCACCTACAGGAGTTTGGCTTGCTGTCCTTCTGTCTCGCTGTTAAAGATGCAAGACCATGAAGTGTCTTCATTTAAACACATTGACTTTCCACAGTTTAAACAAGGAAGGGGGTTATATAGACACAACATTCTCTCTGCAGAATCAACAGCAGCAGATTTGACAGATACATGCAACAACCTTCAGTCTCCACATAGTTTTAAAAAAGACTGAAGAAGTTGTTGAGGTTTTTACTGGCATACCTTTGGTCTGCGTTCTCTTTCACAGACCAAGGCCACCAGACTTCAAGGAACTTCTGAATCTTAGAAAAGCAAAAGGTGGGAACCTCTGGAATGTCCAGCACAGAGGGGAATATGAAATGAGTTTGCTCAGTTGGTAGGGCATTGGTTATCAAATTTGAGCAAGCAGGTTCCACAACATCTCAGGTGAGTTTATGGGCTTTTGGGTTCTGCGTGGCACTTGATGGCAAGGTAGCCCTCTTCCTCAGATGGAGTTTCCATTTGAGAGGTACCATTTTGAGTTTCAGGTGTTCCTCAGTGACCAGTGATAACACCCTAAATGATTTTACAACCAATTCATTTTGCAGGTTGGGTTTTGTTTGTATGTTTGTAGAAATCCATTAAAATGACTGGACTAATCTACACCAGTGTGCACTCATTTTAATCAACTTGTCCAATCTCCAAAGAAAATAATGGTCTGGAACAGCTGCACATGAAGTTAAGGCACCAAGCATGTGCCAAAATGGCATAAAGCCTCCACCATTAGGCTGTTTGCCAGTGGAAATGAGTTCTTAGCAATGTGAGCCCCATTTCTTATATAGTATCTTTGGGACAAGTTGAAGTAGTGTTTTGGACCCAAAACTTATCATCCAACATTTTGTTGCTGAATGCATCTACTGTAAAAAAACATGAGGTATTTATTACCTCATAATAACGTTGATGTTTCATAAACAGTGAGATAAGATCAGATAACAGTCAGATTAAACCATCACTACCCTCTCACCCCCAGCATCTGGGAGGACCACAGGCCGGGACACTGGGAAATGTGGGTGCTGAAGGTGCTGGAGTACACCCACTTTTAGGTTTGTTAGAAGTTTAGCTGCTAAGAAATTGTAACAATAAAAAACGTTAAAAATTAATAATAACAAAAACAAAAACAACAATAATAATAATAATAATAATAATGGGCAGCATGGTGGCGCAGCAGGTAGTGTCGCAGTCACACAGCTCCAGGGACCTGGAGGTTGTGGGTTCGATTCCCGCTCCGGGTGACAGTCTGTGAAGAGTGTGGTGTGTTCTCTCTGTGTCTGCGTGGGTTTCCTCCGGGTGACTGTCTGTGAGGAGTGTGGGGTGTTCTCCCTGTGTCTGCGTTGGTTTCCTCCGGGTGACTGTCTGTGAGGAGTGTGGTGTGTTCTCTCTGTGTCTGCGTGGGTTTCCTCCAGGTGACTGTCTGTGAGGAGTGTGGTGTGTTCTCTCCGTGTCTGCGTGGGTTTCCTCCAGGTGACTGTCTGTGAGGAGTGTGGTGTGTTCTCTCCGTGTCTGCGTGGGTTTCCTTCGGGTGCTCCAGTTTCCTCCCACAGTCCAAAAACACACGTTGGTAGGTGGATTGGTGACTCAAAAGTGTCCGTAGGTGTGAGTGAATGTGTGAGTGTGTGTGTCGCCCTGTGAAGGACTGGCTCCCTCTCCAGGGTGTATTCCAAACTGGCGCCCAATGATTCCAGGCAGGCTCTGGACCCACCACAACCCTGAACTGGATAAGCGCTTACAGATAATGAATGAATGAATGAATAATAATAATAATAATAATAATATATTTGGTTATATAAATGTATGATGGTGTTATACGGTTAGGTCACAGTGACCGTGACCCTGAATTGGATAAGTGCTTACAGATGATGAATGAATGAATGAATGAATGAATGAATGAATGAATGAATGAATGAATGAAAAAGTCACAGTGCACTACCCAAGGGCCTCTCATACTGCTTGACTATCTACACTGTGTTTTACAGTAGAGCATATGTGAGGCGCAGGGAAACAGGTTCTCACTGTTAGAAGCCGATATTAAATCTCCAAAAGACCTGGATTCTAAACCTTTATTACACGTTATTTACTGAGGTTTGACAACAGAATCCAAACCAAAGTTTGGCAAAAGAAAGTGTTATGAACCTTATAAAGGACAGAAAAACAATGATAAACAGGAAAGCCACAATTTTCTTGTTACTGAAATCAGATCAGAACATGCTCTTACTGCAGGTATCTGAAGTCTGGTAGTCGAGTGCCTTTATTTATACATATATATTTATATATATATTACTACTTTAATCATGAAATATGATATTTTCAAAGTGTTGTATTTATTTTAAACCAATTTCCCACATTATCTTTGTATTTTGTAATACATTGTTTTCATTATTTCATGTGTTAAAAGAAATGTAAAAAGCCCTCTACCTCTGTGAACATTTCAGCATGCGCTACATACAACACCGCCCCGCATTCCTGAACACAGACGGCATTTCGTTTTGAGCCTGAATCCCAAAAGCAGTCCTCTCTGTCGTTCCTATAGCTGCAGTCCTGCGGGCACACACCCATCACTTAGCCAAGAGAGGTCCCATAGGTAGAGATAAATTTGTCTGTGAGTGTGAATTGAGACGTATTAATTCACGTCTCCACATGCAGGCCCCTGAAATAAATGGTTGCTGAAGTCTTGCTGACTGTGATTAAACATGATGGATACTTTGTAAACACTGTCTTGCCCTGTCAGCGTCTTAGGGTTGCTGCAAGTCCCCACCAAGGACCAAAACAAAGCTCTCGCAAACTCTCAGCTTCACAACATTCCCAGATATGACCAAACTGGGTGGTGTTTAGTGACCCTGCTGGTAGTTATCCTGCTGTTTCACTGTCTGAGGCTCTCTGGTCACATTACGCTTTGTTTTGTTGTGGTCCCCCTAGGTGAGGTGGGCTACTCGGTGGCTGATTTTCCCTCTGCTTTTTCTTGGCATCGTAAATGTATTCTGCGGCAGGAACACCAGCAGTGATGATAATTACCGAGCGTTCCTATGCATTACGGGCCATTAGCCGGTCTGTTTCATATCAGGAGACTAAATAAGCTCTGCTATGCCAAGATATGTTTAGTATTGCAGTTGTAATGAAGCATTAGTTAGAGGAGAAAAACAGTCAACAATGAATTAGTAACACAAACACATACACTACATGCCCATCAACATTTACAACTTTTACATGTATTGAGTTAATAGTGGAACATTTCTGTGAGGACTTAATGGCTTGCATTCAGGAGAATTAGTGAAGACAGGTACTGAGGTTGGATGATTGGTACTGGCTAACAAACAGCTCCATCACTCTAGAGAACAGGGCTCCACTGCTCTACTGCCCAGTGCTGAAGGTGGAGGGGATGATGGGTTTGTAATCCTCTTGCAGACGATTGGCACTGATGCTGAATTTATGTATGGGAGATGCACTTTCCTCCTTGTTTACAGTAGAAGACATAGCTGTAACCCTGCCATGTGGAGGCTGCAATTTAGCCTGGTTACTTCTCACTGTGAGAGTTGTTTACATCCTTCAACATGGTGTTATATAACAGTCACAAACAAGGACAGGGAAAAATCATAGGTGTGAGTTCTGTGCTGCACATTTCAGCAATCAACAGACAAAGACTATATTATATTTATTACTTTTTAGCCCCTGTTAATTTGGGTCCTCGAGTCCCTACCAGGGGTGTAATTTTTAATTCAATGCTGG
This sequence comes from Hoplias malabaricus, assembly GCF_029633855.1. Classification (NCBI taxonomy): domain Eukaryota; kingdom Metazoa; phylum Chordata; class Actinopteri; order Characiformes; family Erythrinidae; genus Hoplias; species Hoplias malabaricus. Next base: position 72,207,470 of record NC_089801.1, read on the forward strand.
GGCAACAATGAACAGTACAATTTCTCAAAAGCAATTCCTGAGGGGAATGCCAGAGCACTGCAGTTTTAAGGCTACAGTAGTATGATCAACCAGTAATACCAACAATGGTCTGTAGACGGCACACGATAAAAGAGCATAGTGGCGTGATCTCATCTAACAGATTCTAAATGGAAAACCATCATGAAGATAATTTCAGCATGAATTTTCACTGTAGTCATTAAATATGTGTCTATAATATTGGTGTTTACAAGAATTTTGTAAGAAGCAGCAAAATGTTTTCAGTGAGAAAACAAAAAGCCCAGTTTTACTTAAAATATATGGACCTGGCAACTCCCGTGATGGTACACAGTGGAGCACACCACTGTGAGGCATATGGAGGGGGAAAGCAATCCTTCAAAACCTAAACTCAAATTTCTTGTTTCCTCATGGAACTGCCTTTTGACTCTCTCACTCACATACACACTCAGTCGCTCACTCATACTCATACTCACTCACATTTACAGACTTCTACACAAGGGGGATGCAAGCGATCACATAAAGGGGAATAAGAACACACGGCTAAGTCAGCAAAACAGAAAACACAAGAGTGAAAACAAAACAGTGAAAACCAAATCAGAGACAGAAAGAGACATGGTTTCTTCTGGCCAAAACAAAGAAGTGTAGGGCTCAAACCTTACACAATTCTCCATTATGGAGATATAATTTGTTCATAAACAAAACACATGTATGGATATTTTATTTTGATTATTTATTTATTTTTCAGATCATAACATTAGTCGGTTGATTTTAATGTTTGGCATTGTTTTAAACAACTTATTTACATAGCAGTTCAATTGTTACCCACCATTATGGTGACAAATGAGCAAATTACTTCAGTAGTACTCAACAGTGTTCAGTAAGCGCTAAGTTAAAAAGTGCACTGCACCTTCATCTTTTTCATCAGATTAAAGAATATTTCCATAATTTGAAGGACCAGCAATGAATAGTTCAGTATCTAAGTCAACTATAATGGTGTGTGATCACTGCACTAGTCACTGGAGTGAAACTGGGTTTGGTATTTTATTATTATTATTATTATTATTATTAATATTTATTTATTTATTTACAATGAAACTGAAACCCCTGTCATTGTAGTGTGGGAGGTTTCATGGCTAAACTGGAGCAGCCTGGTGGCCAATCTTCATTAACTGCACATTGCACCAGTAAGACCATGTGCATCCAATGGTTCAAACATTGTGTCCTGAAGGCGGTGCCGTGTATCAGGATGACAATGCACCAATACACACAGCAGGACTGGTGAAAGACTGGTTTGATGAACGTGAAAGTGAAGTTGAACATCTCCCATGGCCTGCACAGTCACCAGATCTAAATATCATTGAGCCACTTTGGGGTGTTTTGAAGGAGCGAGTCAGGAAATGTTTTCCTCCACCAGCATCACGTAGTGACCTGGCCACTATCCTGCAAGAAGAATGGCTTACAATCCCTCTGACCACTGTGCAGGACTTGTGTATGTCATTCCCAAGACGAACTGACGCTGTATTGGCCGCAAACGGAGGCCCTACACCATACTGATAAATTATTGTGGTCTAAAACCAGGTGTTTCACTTTCATTGTCCAACCCCTGTACATTCATTTTAAAGTGAAATAACCATATTGTTATCAGCCCAAACTTCTTTAATAGCTAAAAAAGTGTGAAATCTTTGGGGAGATCCAATAGTTGGTGCTTAGACTTAAAAATGTAAGCAATTTCTTGGAGCATGCCTGTATTCTCATGAGATAAACCCATCCGTTCCCTAGCCTGTTTATATTCCTTCTGGAATGTGCTGTATTTCTTGCGGTTGTAGATGTGTTTCCCATGGTCCCATCAGCTTTTGAAAGCATAGTCTGGCTCTGTGAGGTTCTGCAATCAAGTCAGAAATTTTCAATTGCTTCTGCTCTCTAAACTTTGTTTATCTCATCTGTGGAGGTATACTAGGGTTGCCAGATCTCGCCCCAATTCTCTTCTCACCTACAAGACAAGCTGCTTTCTAAATCTCTGAAAAGTTGTTGGGTGTTTTGGAGCAGGGAGAGGGAATTTGTTTAAAAGATCAGCAACAGCAAAAAGAATCAATGAGCAAGCTTGGAGTGATCATTCCAGTGGGATCAGTCACGGACTCCGAGCATTCGACGGCTTTCTTTCCCACTATTTAGTGGGATGTGACACACTCAAACAGGCCTTCCTCTTACCACAGATTTTTTAAACAGCACAGCTGTAGATCAGAGTCTGACATTGGAGGCTTTTCAACTCTAAATGTGCTCACTTTAGGCTCTCACAGCAGTTCAAACACACAAGAGTGAGGCACTGTGGAGTGTCACCTATCAGCTCCTGAGCCATTATGACTCTTGTTTTCTGCACCATTACCCACAGAACCGAGCTTTTCAAACCCTCAAGCTAGCAGACCTCAAGTCTGTACATTATAGTGTACTGGGCAAAGGTTCCACAACTGGTTCTTTCCTGTGTACCTCCATCATTTTTATGAGCTGTTGCTCTGCATACATTGTTTGCACCCTTTCACACTGATGTTCCATCGTCAGGACTTGATTTGGGTGGTGAATCATTCTCAGTGCGGCAGTGACACTGACATGGTGGTGCCACAAGGCTATCAGACACAGCAGTGCTGCTAGAGCTTTAATTCCCTCCAAATCACTGCTGAACTTAGAATAGTCCAGATATGAATGTCCCCAAACAGCATCTAGTGGGCAGCCTCCAGTGACCACTGAGGAATGATTAGAGCAGAGGTCACTAATTGCCCATTCAGGTGTGAACCCAGATGTTCTCCTGTCCAGACCTGGGACCATGAGATTTTGAACTGATTGAGTATTTTAACCCACTGCTAAACTTATGTGTAGGAAAGTTACGGAAACTCACAGACCAATAGCATGAGTTGCACAAATCACACATGACGATACTCAGCCAATCAGATCAGAGTAGTCAATTAGAACAAGTCTGATGAGCCAATCAGTTTACTGGTGATGGATTAAGACCTGCACTTTAGCAAAAAGAGCCAATCGGTTTTCTGGTAATAGAAAAACATTTTATTATTTTTAAATTTTACTGGAAATGACAAAAGAACGTTTTATTTAATGTGGTTCATATTTATAATTTGTCCAATTCCACGTGAAAACTGACAATAAAGTAGTGCAGGTAGGTGTCGCAGTCACACAGGTCCAGGAACCTGAAAAAAAAAGTGTCCCTAGGTGTGAGTGTGGGAGTGAATGTGTGAGTGTGTGTCACCCTGTGAAGGTCTGGCGCCCCCTCCAGGGTCTATTCCCACATTGAGCCAAGTGATACTGGGTAGGCACTGAATTGGATAAGCAGTTACAGATACTTGTACTTGTATAGGTACTTGATTTGACATTCGGTTGTTGACTATATAAAATGTTGGTATAACTACTAAACAGAATATGGCACTTGATCATAACACAAGTTAGACATGGTGATGTCTCAGACCTCGGATCGAGGACATGCTCTCGAACTTGAATTTTAATTAATGCCCCTGGACTAGAGGACAACCAACACAAACTGCAGCAACACATGGACTACAGTCTCAGACTTTACTTCTAAAACCTGGACCAACAAGGGAGGTATGTGAACAGTGAGTGGACACAGTGATTAAACTTTTAGCAGCGCTGCTGTGTCTGATCCTCCTATCCCAACACAACACACACTAACACACCACCACCATGTCAATGTCACTGCAGCACTGAGAACAATCACTCACACAAATCATGTGGTGGATTTGTGGGGGTGCTGACAATTGAAGATCAGGGTGAAAAGGGACAAATTACAGCCTGTAATTGTAGAACTAATGTATACAATAAGTGTAAATATACAGCAATTCATACAGTAATTATACAATATTTGTAACATATTATCATACTGCTCTCCACAGACGAGTATAAAAATACCGTTCTTTTCCATGTTTCCATGGCATAGTCCCAGAGCTCGTCTGCATGCGAATGGTGAGCTACAAAATGACGAGGAGTCCTCAGAAGTCTATATCTGTCGCAGCTCCTCTGTGCCTGCCTTCTGTCAAGTGCTCTTGACTTTGTCTCCTCCGTAAAACCCATTCCCTGCTTTCTCCAATTAGGAAAAGTGAGCACCCGTCTTTCCCACAGATATGAGGAATATAATGAAACACTGAGGGCTTTTTTCATATGCTTGTATGGCTAAGTGGCAGGTTGGACTGAACCCTGCTCAATGTCATACTTGATGCCCATGAAATTGAACTGTAAGCCATGTACTTAGTATCAGGGGAACATCTATCTAGATTAGCTCTTCCAGTAGGTGTACAGAGAGATAGATATGGTTTTTGTAGCGGTGCACTGCTGCTTTCTCTCCTCTCAGTGGAGGTCTCTATCCTGGGCTGAGGCTTATTAATGGAAGAGCAGGGGCTTTGTAGCGCTTGTGCCAAGTCAGCATAAGGGAATCTTCTCCTCTCGGCTCGATTGAGACCTTACACACACACACAAACACAGTCCTTCCTGGTAAATACTGGTCATGCCCCTCTGTGTGCAGCTGGACTCCGGCAGTGGTGTGGTACTGTGGCTAGAAGCTTCATTTGTTTGTGGACTGGGGAACACTGCTGCTGAAAGAATAAGACACTCGTTCCCATAAGTCGATTCGTGCCTCTTGTCTGACTGAGCTCATTTAACGTGCTATTGAGGATCACAAGTGATTGAACAAAGCAGCAAATGGAGCACCTGCCGTCCCGCTATATTTCAGGGGACAGAGCAAACATGTGCTTCGATTGCACTATACATTTTTCAATTCAGAACTCACTTACAGAGACAAGGCCAGCCACACTATTAAAGCCATTTCCTTGTTTCTAAACTCACTGTCCATTTTAACAGCTCCGCTGACCTTGTAGTTCTGTGCATTTTGTAGTTCTACAATGACAGACTGTAGGCCATGTTGCTCTGCATACTTATTATATTAATGGCTTTTTCTTCAATGGTCCGGACCCCCAACGGTGGATGATTCTCAGCGCTGCAGTGACACAGACGTGGTGGTGGTGTGTTAGTTTGTGTTGTGTTGGTTGATCAGACACAGCAGTGATTCTGGAGTTTTTAAACCCTGTGTCCGCTCACTGTCCACTCCGTTAGACACTCCTCCCTCGTTGGTCCACCTTGTAGATGTAAAGTCAGGGAAAGTAACTCATCTGTTGCTGCACAGTTTGTGGTGATTGTCCTCTAGTGCTTTGTTGGTAATCACCAGAACACAAACCATGTATTTGAGTGAAAGTACAGACACTCAAGGTAAAGTTCTACTCCAGTAAAAGTAGAAGTCCTCACTGTAGATCTCTACCTGAGTAAATGTACAAAAGTATTTACCTTCAAATGTACTTAAGTATTGAATGTAATAATAATACCATGACATATTATGGCCCTAATGTCCTATTATCATTTTTGTAACAGCACTCATGTTTAACACATTGTAGGTGAAAACACTCTAGTGTCACTCTTGTTTCCTCAGTCTTTTATTAGAATGTCATTCATTGGTCGGAAACGGAACACAGCAGAAATGGCCAAAGATTAAACGCAATGAATGATGATATATCAACTATATCATACACCCAATGTGCTGCCCCTCCAAACCAACAGAGGTTGCTGTCTCCTGAGTATATATTAATCCCAAATTATGCTTCGGTGATGAACCCAAGGGCATAGATTTGCTCTTGACATTTGTGGGGACCTATGAGGACCCATTATCTGTTTTTTTTTTGGGTTTTTTTTAATAGCACCTTATATCCACCTTCTTTTTTGCTGCCATCCTCACTCACTTTTGACACCCATGTGTCACTCACGTTGCAAAGTAAGCCTTGCTTATGACTGGAAAGTTTATGACTGTAGTTAACAACCAAACTACAGACACTTACATGACAACAGGGAAAGGCACAGCCAATCACACTGGCCATGTGTGTTACAAGGAGGTAGGCCTCGAGTAGAGAATGTGATTTAACCCCTTCTACTCTTTGTTAATGAGACATTGGCAGATTGTTTTATTTTTTATTTTATTATTTTATTTTTTGGAGGGGATCAAATTATTGGTGGGGACAATGCAATAATCGCTGGATATAGGAGGGGACACGTCACATCCATTCATTCTAATTCTACACTCTTGGCTGAACCTATACCATAGGCAGCGCAGCTTGATATGCACTTCTCATACAAACATGGCTCAAGTTGCTCAAATCAAGAAGTCCAGAAATATTAACTCCTCTACACTACACTCCCTAAATAGTGCACTTTAAAGATTCACAAAACCACATAGTGTACCTTTAAGCGCTCTGTTTTGTCGACATTTTGAGCTATTCCTGCAATTCTGAGACACCTGTTTCTTAAACATGCTACAGTTTTGTTTTTCTAACTTTTTGCCTGATACTCATTTTCGTCTTTTGGACTTGTTTATTTTTGAATAGTAGTTTTTCTTCTGAATGAATATTAATTAATGATGACTCAAATACAGCCAAATACTAAATGGTACAAATCTAAGAACCAAAATTTATGATCTCAAATTCACAGCTGATAAAAAAGGTCGGCCTTTGGTTTTATTGGTTTTAGGCGGAGAAACTTTTCACTTGTTAGCGTGGCGAATGTGTTCGTTCGTCTCCTAGCAACGGGGCCACTGTGTGTCGTGCAGAGAGCTGAGCACGTAAACCAAAAGGAACGGCAGATTTCCATAATGTAGTGTGATTTTGTATATTCATGTAATATTTTGATATTAGCCATGTGATGCTAGCTATCATCTTGGTAAAGTGGGTTGTATTTGGTATGCAGGCTACATGTAGTTCTGTTATTAGTTAATGTTAGTGGACTTTCTTTGGTTGGGCCTCTGTTATCTAACAGCATTGGGCAATTAGTGTACTCCTCCAAGCATGCTGATCTGTACCTGATGTTTTATAGGCAGCCGGTTGAAAACAGGCAGTGGCTGGCTTCACATGTTTGAAGGGAAGCATGTGTTAGCCTATACCCTCTTAGCAAGGTAACATCATGTGATTGGAGAAGGCCTAGCTAGTGGATGGAATTCGCAATTACTAAAACTGAGTTAAAATGAAAGACAATTTTGTCAGTATGTGATAATATATGGTGTTTTCCCATCCCTCTTTTCTTCACTAACATGCCCTTATTTGAATAGCTTTGTGAAAGTTGATATACTGCAGTCTCCCTCAGAAAGCTTACCTTTACAATATCCAAGTCTCATTTGTCTGTAATGGCATCATAAATTAAGGAAAGCCATTATTCAAAAGTATGGACAAAGTCCTTCTATCTTCACTGACAATGAAGTCCCCCTCTTTAGTTTTTATGAGCAATAAAAATGTCTTGGAAGACTCATATTCCTCATTTTGAAATGCCGTGCGAGACAGACAAGGAGAGCATTTCCTAAAATCTTCAGAGCCTAACGACTGTCATTATATGGAAGAGAGAGAGGCCACTCAAACGGTACTCTCTCGACCATATAACAGTGATCGTTATGCCGTGAATGTTTTTAGGGGAAGGTAGCCTTGCATGGCAGTATAAGACTATGTTATCTTAGAAATCCATTTACCTCTTTAATGCCTGTGTCAGCAATCCCTGCAGGTTTCACAGTCCCATGGGTTGGTGGGGGTGGCTCCCATAGCCAGGTTCTCATTAATTGTCATTCAAGTCTTCTCCCATGCTCCCTTTTGGTGGACCGTCATTTAGAGTGAATTGGATTGGGTGAGTGATTGATTAACTGGGCTACAGTTCAATTCTGTCTTCGGTCTGGTGACATAGAGCCATTGTTCAAATATTCACTTGGTCATTAATGTTACTTGGCTGTGGGTGGTTGGACAAACCTGGAAAAAGCATTGGATTCACAGAGGAGTGGGCTTGCAGAGGAGTAAAACATTAGCACTGATATCATAACAGCCGTTGTATTGTAATGAAATGGACAGCAACATAGCATGGGAGTGGAAGGCTGAAAACTATACTGGGCCTTTAAGTATCTGAGACATATTAATTATTGTATTCGGGTGTTTCATTCAGCCCTATTGCCAGGGATGCACAAAATCAAGCACTTAAAGGTGAAGCCTGCCTTTAAAAACATTCATGTCAGAATGTGTCGTTCTAACAAGCTCACAGAATTCAATAGTGGTACTGCAATAAGATGCCACCTGTGCAACAAGTCTGTTTATGAAATGTATTTCCTCTTAGATATACCTTGATGGACTTTGAGTGAAAAGTTGAAAAGTGTAATTGAAAAGTTTAAATGTTTAGGAACCACAGGAAATCAGCCACAAAATGGCAGGTGACAAAGTTACAGAGTAGGGTAACTGAGTGCTGAGGCGCACAGTGTGTAAAAGTCACAAACAGTTTTCCCTGAAGAGTTAAAGATTGTATAGATCAAAATGGGATGCAACTTCATATTAATGCCCATTGATTTAAAATGAGATGCCATCAAAGCTTCTGTAGTTGTAGTGTGTAGTTGTCGCAATGATTTTGTCCATATAGTACATAAATACTATCACAAATATAAAACAAGATTTACAATAATGTCCAATATCACAAAATACATTATTTTACTGGTAGATAAAGTATGGTGTTAAGTTTATATGCTACACTCTTTATACACTTTATAAAAATAGTTATTTTGTAATGGTGATAGCTCTAATTAGAACCACCACTTGTAGGACTATCATGGTCTTGTATGGTGTTCTATGTAACACTAAAATGGGATATTCTGTTGTAACAAGCCAGGTTTGTAACAATAGTAGAAGAACCATTTTCAAAAAGGTGCTACATAGAATCTTATTACCACCTCATCTGTCAGTGTCACACCCTTGCCCTGTGCTGTCATATCTTTTTCCCCACCAAATTGCACATGGCTCCTTTTGTTTCGTTATTGCCTCCGCCCTAGCCCCGCCTTAGTCCCGCCTCTGTCTCATTAGTGTTTCCAGGTGTTCCTCATTTGTCCTGTCTATTGATACCCCATTTGTTTGCAGTGCTCTCTTGTTCGGTGTTGTGTGTGTGAGAGAGAGAGATAGTGTGTGTGTGTCCAGATATGTCTCTCTGTCTGTGTCTTACACACCTTACCTCCAGTTCTCCTTGTCCTCTGTTGTTCAGTCCTGTCATATTTAGTCAAGTTTTTGTCTGTCATTAGTTTGTCTGCTGTTGTATTTGTAAATAAATTCCTTGCCTGTACGTCCGCCTCCTTGTCCTCTCTCAACCGTGACAGTCCATTTGAAGAACCACTTCAGCGCCACAGGAAACCGCAAGGAAAGGACCTTTGGGGTCTTCAGGGGTTCTTTTATAATGGTGATCATTGCACCCATGGTTCTAACTAGTATGATCACCATTATGAAAGAACCCCTGCAGAGCCATTTATATTTGAGAGTGTAGTGAATGGGCTGCATGTGATCCAACCACTCAAGGACTTCTGAGGATAGAGACACAGCAGATAGCAGTTAGGACCAGAAACTCAACCTAGACACTGGAAGGATGATCTCCAGGATCAGCATTGGTGTCCACTGTTAAAGAAAAAAACAATTTTGGTTATTTATAAGACATTTGCATTGAAATGATTGAAACATCATTAAAGATCTCCAAGCCAAGATACAAGCGGGTATCATCTATTTACAAATGGCATTAAAGTAATTTCCGCTCCCTGCAGTGGCTTCAAATTAGCCCTGGACTTTCTTCGTTAAACCGGATGTTAGATGAAGTGCAGTTGACGTGCCAGGACACATGTCTAAACCATCCAGGGAGCCGACACTGTCTCTTATGCCCTGAGACACTTTAAGTGAAAAAGGACAAGGAATTTTGCTGGGCCCCGAGGGACCTGGCCAGCCTAATGTATATTCAGCAGAACAGGAAAAGGTGACGTTCCCTATTGGCAATATGTCACGCTGTATTCCATCCTGCAGTCAGTGGGGAGGGTTGCCAAGCTGGAGTAAGTCAGGCCGAGGAACACAGGTATGACCTGAGGTAGACAGACTGAGAGACCTTTCTATATTTGATAGATATCCTTTGCTACAAAACCCCCTGGTAATTCTCCGCTCCCAAGCTTACAGAGGTCAACACACATGAGAGAAAAGGAAGCAGAATCACAGCTGTGTTGCATAATGGAGCTGTTTTGTGCTATTCAGTTGCAAAAATATTTCACACTGTTTCACATTTTTACAGCCATTGTTCCACAATTACGCACCCTTTTTGGAACTTAAGGGTAGATGATAGTGAAAGGGCAAAAGGCTTCATACAGTTATTTATTTTTTCATTCAAATGCATTTTGGTTGTATTCAAAGCAAAGAATAGAGTTTTAGTCCATCATTTTGTTTAAAAGTCCAGCTTTTGTTATTAGCCTGCAGCCGAGGCCAAAAGTGAACATACTTTCAAAATTAGTTTTTCCACAACTCCAGATATATCATATTAAAATGCTTTTATTAAAGTCAGTTAAGGCATGTACTCTGTTCACACCAGAGCTAAATTTAAACACTTAGTCTAGAGGCAGGTTTATTTCTGCTTTAGTTCACAGTATCAGAAGCTCTGTGATGTCATAATGCATACACAACAAGCTGACTGTATTTGTATCAGTCTGGGGAATTTTTTAATTGAACTTGAATTGAAGAAGATCTAGCACCTCAAAAATCCATTTGCACAATTACAATTAATAAAATAATTTGATATAAAAGACAGGGAAATAAAAGAAAAACAGTAAATTAGAATAGAAAGAAATCATTACACAGAAATAAGAATTACACAGCACAACTACATTCATGTATTATGCCTTCAACAGAATATCCACACCGAGTTGATTTTGGAAAGTCTCTGCAGCACTCCCCCCACACCTTAACTTCAATGTGCATTAACAGGGCCTGATGTTCTGCTCCCATGTCGACAGAAGTGGCAGCAAAAAAGGCATGAGTTGTGATGAAGTTCACCATTTTTACAGCAGCACTGAAAATGTCATTGAGTTCACAGTGCGTTGAAAGGGTAGTGAGAGCTTTGCAGTGGCTCATGCAGTTGTTTGACAAAACATCAGGTGCTCTTTCCAGTAACTTTTGCTTTCATCTTTGAGCTCTCACTTGTCATGGAGGGGGCCCCATCAAAGCAGATCCTCAAAGATTAGTTCATACACAATGAGAAAGAGCACAGCAGATATTCATGACATTTTTATACTTTGATTTATTTCATAGTCGAATAATAATAAGCTACAGTGTAAGCCCCCATCCACTTGTGGCACTGTTTCAGTACATCAGCCCAAACTGTCTGTTTTGTACCTGAAGAAGAATGAGAGGAACGGTGCTGTGAACTGTACATTACACAGGAAGAAGGGAAGCAAAATCCTGCTGCTTCTGCAATTTTAGATGTTTTTCAGTATATTTTCTGGTTAAAGTTATGAATAAGCTGGGATATGGTTAGGGATATGGGATGGGTTAGGATTATGACCTTTGTTGAGGTAATTGTTAGTGTTAAAGCTAGGATCAGGCTGAAGGCTGATTTAATAAGCTGGGCAGGCACCAGAAACAATTGTCGATCGTATCCAGTAACTAGGGTTAATTACTAGTTGTGACCTTTAATTGATTTGCAAAATAATACGTCCTCTCACACAAGTACAATCACTTTACCTCCTTTCAGATGGACATTATTTGCCATGTCTGTAGCCTCATCCAGCTTGATTGTTTATTTGGATTCTAGTATACCAGTAATGTGTTTCTTGTTGTCTTTTTCGGACACTGTGGTAGAGTTTAATCTTTTCAGTAGCGGTGCCATCCAGCATAAGTCTCTTCTACTGAGATTGGCTATTTTGCCTTTGCAGTATGTTGCTAAATATGATGCTTTAAAGGGATGTATGGGCAAGTTTCTATAGTTTTTATAGCAGAATTATGAGTTCATTCTTTTATATATTACTTTCGTTGACGCTAAGCTATCATTAGCAACAGCCGCTCCACAGAAGACACACTGCAGCCTTTTTACATATGGACACTTTATTTTTTTTTCAAACACATTTTCTTATTTTATTTTTGACCTGTTGCCAGGTGACAAAAAGTTACAAAATATTTCTCAGGCAACGTTCGTTTTGATTATGTATCGTTATATTCATAACTCCAGCATAACTAATTTAGCTTGTGAAAAATCAGGAAAAATATTGTTTATGAGAGTGCTGTTAATGTGCTTATTTTTTGCTATTTTTTGCTCACCTTTTAGCCATGGCCTCCTGCAAATGCTTCAGGTTTCACAGTTTGAATGCCTCTGCTTTAGAGTTTTGTCTATTACTTTAAATGTAAGCATGGATGTAAAGCACATTGGATTTTTGAGGGGTGTAAAATGTGCACTTGTCACATGGAACCTTCCACCTCGCAAAGGCTCCAATTGGCACAAGAGTTCACCAAACTAGCACAGAGGCCAAATTTGCTCAACCATTTTCTGTAAGACCACACCAACTTAGGGACACTCAATTAGGAACTCATACCATCCAAGCATCGGGTTATTAGGAAACCAACATTAATCCTAATGAAGTCACTGATGCTCTGGCAGGTGGAAACTGGTTGATAATGGTATCAGGCTCTGTAAGTCCAGTGGGGTCCATTCATATGTCTAATAATAAAAGATTAATTGAAGAATTGATCACCTGTTTGTCCTTATTTTATTGGTTTATTATTAAGGTATTGATAAGAAAATGAGCATATTATTCACTTCATGCTTGGACAGTGATGATGAGTAAGAAAATAATTAAAGCGATCTAATACATTGTAGTTACAATGTAATAAAGCAGTAATGCCAGTTTGTTAGTTGTTATTGCCTTGGTAATTTAGTTACTTTAGGCTTAAAAACAGCTTAATAAAGGCATAACCATGCATATTTGTGATTCTTTTCAAAAGATTACAATGTATGGCACACATTCATGGTAGAACAATTAGTAGTTAGTTATGTTTTTTAGGTTTGTTTGTTAAAAATCACAGATATGGAGATGAGGTTTGATTGAATGTGACAAAAAGCAATAACAGTGTGATGTGTTGAGTCTGTAATACACTTTCAGAAAGACTCTCTCTGAGGTGGTACCTTTTGCTGCCAGTTCTCATTCTGAAAAAGAAAATGTACCTTTAGGGAAAACAACAGAAAATTAAAAACTGTTGTACTTTTAAAGGTACATTTTCCCTGTTTGTATCTTTAGTGACCAACAATGTACCTCTACCATACCTTTATTTTGAGAGTGTACTATTAGTGTACACAACTGGGACGCAGCCAGTGTTTTCTTGTAAGTGTCATAGGATTTGAGTACAATAAACTGTTTACAGTTCTGCCCCATTCAGCACCCTGGCTAAGTTTGATTGTGGACACTGGCTTTTGTGGACACCCATGTTTGCGGACAACTGCCCCTCTAACATTTTTACTTCAGTGCAGGTTAATGATTAGTAGTTAGATCAATACTATGCAGCACTTACAGCCTCAAATCTCTACTCTGGTCAGGCTTTAGAGAGGCTGTTGGAACAGTACTGTGAGGATCTGATGACATCCAACCACTAGCGCATTAGTAACAATGGCAGATACTGATGTTGGATGATTAATTCTGGATCACAAACCACACTCTAACTCATCCCGAAGAAGCCGGCTGAGTCTCATTCACTTCAGACAACACAGTTCCACTGAGGGCTTTATAGCACTCTTTCCAGTGCTTTTCATTGGTCATGGTGACCTTATGGAGGATATAAAAGCCGTGTGTGTACAATGGGACCAGCTATACAAAGCTGAGTTCACTCATGTTCAGTTTCATTCTCACTGACCCAAGCCCACTCAAGAAAACATCTGATTTGATGATGTAGGTCAAGAGTACACTTCGAAGTTCAGAAGTTGAACTCTACAGAACTTCTTCAATAGAAGCAGAGCGTGATGTTCATTCAGTATATGCACATTGTCAAGCATTGGTGTTGGGTTTCCATCAACTCAATACTCTCAGTATGGCTGAGTGAAGGTTGCCTGCTATAGTTTAGTCTTTGTCCTGCATTCACTGAATGCATCACCAGTCAAGATACCTCGCTATAGCACCTCTAACCACATAAAGCTGTTCAGTGATCCTTCGTGTTGAGACATAATTATTGCTTTGATTCTTATTTGTATGGCCTTCGGACACCAAAAATACACTGAGGCAAATCTCTATAAAAGTGAATTCTACAACAAAACAAAGTGCTCACTTAAAGAATCCATTGGATTTTGCTTTGTTAAAAAGCCTGAGGACTACAAGGTAAATCGTTAAGACAAGCTGCAAATGAATCTTCACGACTGACTACCTCTCGAACTTGAGCAAGCAAAAGAAAAGACGTGCACAAGAGACATGAATATTACTGTGAAGTGTGTGTATTGGGCTTTTCTAAAGAGTTTGCTGCATGCTGAAGTGTGATTAAACTGTAGATCAGAGGTATGCCAACTGTGGGGTGAAATGTAGTGGGAGGCGTGGGTGAGAGGTGAAGTTGTCTCTAACCGCTTATCCAGTTCAGGGTCGCGATGGGTCCGGAGCCTACTCGGAATCACTAGGCACAAGGCGGGTGACACACACTCACACCTATGGACACTTTTGAGTTGAAACCAGAGGACCCGAAAGAAACCCACGCAGACACAGGGAGAACACACCACACTCCTCACAGACAGTCACCCGGAGAAAACCCACACACACACAGAGAGAATACACCACACTCCTCACAGACAGTCACCCAGAGGAAACCCACGCAGACACAGGGAGAACACACCACACTCCTCACAGACAGTCACCTGGAGGAAACCCACACACACACAGAGAGAACACACCACACTCCTCACAGACAGTCACCCGGAGGAAACTCACGCAGACACAGGGAGAACACACCACACTCCTCACAGACAGCCACCCGGAGGAAACCCACGCAGACACAGGGAGAACACACCACACTCCTCAGAGACAGTCACCCGGAGGAAACCCATGCAGACACAGGGAGAACACACCACACTCCTCACAGACATTCACCCGGAGGAAACCCACGCAGACACAGAGAGAACACACCACACTCCTCACAGACAATCACCCATACGAAACCCACACAGACACAGGGAGAACACACCACACTCCTCACAGGCAGTCACCTGGAGGAAACCCACGCAGACACAGGGAGAACACACCACACTCCTCACAGACAGTCACCCGGAGGAAACCGACGCAGACACAGAGAGAACACACCACACTCCTCACAGACAGTCACCCGGAGGAAACCCACGCAGACACAGGGAGAACACACCACACACCTCACAGTCAGTCACCCGTAGGAAACCCACACAGACACAGGGAGAACACACCACACTCCTCACAGACAGTCACCTGGAGGAAACCCACGCAGACACAGGGAGAACACACCACACTCCTCACAGACAGTCACCCGGAGGAATCCCACGCAGACACAGGGAGAACACACCACACTCCTCACAGACAGTCACCCGGAGGAATCCCACGCAGACACAGGGAGAACACACCACACTCCTCACAGACAGTCACCCGGAGGAAACCCAATGAGGACTATGTTGGTACTACGAAAGGTAAATCTCTGAGAATAATTCAATCACGTTGCATATTTTTTGTATTTTTAGGTTGCATTGGTTAAAAGTACCCATTTCAACTTCAGGCTTTTGATATGTTCTTGTGTTTAAAACAGTTCTGTTATGAAAACTTATAAATATAAAACATTCCTTCTGGAGAAAAAATCAGAACAACTAATTCAGAACAACCAGTTTCAGCACCCGGTCGTTTAAATGAGAATGAGCCACCGCTCAGTTTAGCGCGAGAGCTCAGTTTAGCGCGAGAGCTCAGGAGTGAGGAGCGAGGAGGGCTTTTCCCCATTGTCCTTTGCGTCATATTTAACCGGTATACACCTCTCTCCACCGTTCTTGTACCCCCACTGCATTTAACTTCATATTTATGTTCTCACATAAACGTGCATAAAGTGATGTGATTGGAGAGACTCAGAAGTGGAGGCGGGACAGCCCTCAAGCCTCTGTACTATACGTAAGACATAGGCAGCACACAAACACTGGCTGGCTTGTTTTATATGACAGTGTGTAGGTTCATATCCCCAAAATAAGGTGCGAACACACACTCTTAAAAACTGATTTTCCTTTTCATAATATGACCCTTTTATAAATACAATATACGTAGCTAATAACGTAACCCTACTGGAGGAAGTGGTGCTTCAGAGAGAGTGTTTTGGAGCTCTGTAAAGATGGTAGCTGTGATTGGTTACTTCTATGCAGCACAGATGTCCTCATGACAAATCCACATAGAAAGATATCAAAGTATACTGACCTACAAGTGCAGAGATATAAATCTCCATATAGACACTCCTCTGCTGTGAGGCTGTTATATCCCAGTAGCAGGTGCTGGAAATAACACATGGCTTTTTTTGTGTGGAATATAAAGACAAACTAGCCAGGTATCACAGTGCCACATTTTTTGGAAATCCTAAAGGTCATGAATACAGCGCATTCATAACGGAAGAGCGTGCCCATTTATTCACGCTGTATTACACTGTATGACCAGAGGCCATTCAGTAATATCTCACTCTGAACTTTACTGGACGGCAGCAGTTACCAATGGCTTTCATCTATTCGCTTCCTCGTTTAGAAACAGATGCTTTTCCTCCTCTGCTTATTGAAAATGATCTGTTTTTTTTTTCCTTCAGTCGGTAATATCAAGGACAGATGGTTATATAATGATGATAAATATATCATATACAACAGCACAACGGCATCGTTCTCTTTTGATATAACAATTACTGCAGCTTCTATTGTGTTCTGATGAGGAAAAAAAAACACTTTATTATCATTTTCAAATTAGCTTTGTTCTCTTTTGGTGGTTTTGTTTTTGTAATAATTTTCTAATAATAATAACTTTGACCTCAGGAAGGAGAAAAGAGCACAATCGCTACACTGCCCTTTTCCAGGTAAATTAAGAACAACAGAAGAAAAATAATTGACAAAGGAACAAGCCATTTCATTGGAACAGTGCTATGTGTTATTAGCGTATTACAAATGTTTTATAAGTGCTATATATTTTTTAGATTCTTTTTTAGATTTAGATTAGAGACTCGCGGCATGGTGGCGCAGCAGGTAGTGTCGCAGTCACACAGCTCCAGGGACCTGGAGGTTGTGGGTTCGATTCCCGCTCCGGGTGACTGTCTGTGAGGAGTTGGTGTGTTCTCCCCGTGGGTTTCCTCTGGTTGCTCCGGTTTCCTCCCACAGTCCAAAAACACACGTTGGTAGGTGGATTGGCGACTCGAAAGTGTCCGTAGGTGTGAGTGTGTGAGTGAATGTGTGAGTGTGTGTTGCCCTGTCAAGGACTGGCGTCCCCTCCAGGGTGCATTCCCGCCTTGCGCCCGATGATTCAAGGTAGGCTCTGGACCCACCGCGACCCTAAATTGGATAAGCGGTTACAGATAATGGATGGATGGAGATTAGAGACTCATTTCCTTGTGGTGGTGGTGATAGTATCCAGGCTTATTCATGTCTACAGCACAAACATGGCACTGCATTTCCTCTCCACACCCTCCAACAGAACTCCACCCGTCTATAGAGCTGTGCACGAAGTGATGATGACGATGATAATGAGAGAAATAGTGGTAAACCTCACCTAAATAACATTTTCGTCTGGGACTGTCCAATCTAATGGTGTCCTGCAGGTACCTCAGTGTCTCAGGCATCGGGAACTGTATTTATAACCACATCATATGAGAACTTGATTATGTAGGTTATAGAGAAACACTCTTCAGACGTCTGGTTCCATTCATGGTGACTGATATGGACCCATTGAGCTTCTCTCTGTTGCGTTTCACAGTTTCTCTGTTTTCATTTAAAACCTTCCTATTGGTGGACCTCCCGTTAAAATGCGTCCAAGAGCTAACAGATATGGCCTTGGATCAGAAAGACAAGGCTGTGTGTGAATGGTGGGTAAACACACTGACCAGATGAACTCGCAACCTTTTATTAAAGACTAAAGAAACACCCATCAGGACTAATAAACACACGGTCAGTGGCTGCCTTGAGAGGGGAAAGGACTGTAGCTGAGCTATGAAACTGTTGCTAGGAAAGAAAAAGTTTATGGGTGGAGCGTGAATAGGTCTCACTTTAAGAACTGCAAAAGATTCATTCATTCATTCATTATCTGTAACCCTTATCCAGTTCAGGGTTCGCGGGAGGTCCGGAGCCTACCTGGAATCATTGGGCGCAACGCTGGAATACACCCAATGTAGGGGGCGCCAGTCCTTCACAGGGCAACACACGCAAATTCATTCAAACCTACAAACACTTTTAAATCTCCAATCCACTTACCAACATGTGTTTTTGGACCATGGGATGAAACCGGAGCACCCGGAGGAAACCCACGCAGACACAGGGAGAACACACCACACTCCTCACAGACAGTCACCCGGAGGAAACCCACGCAGACACAGGGAGAACACCCCACACTCCTCACAGACAGTCACCCGGAGGAATCCTACACAGACACAGGGAGAACACACCACACTTCTCACAGACAGTCACCCGGAGGAAACCCACGCAGACACAGGGAGAACACACCACACTCCTCACAGACAGTCACCCGGAGGAAACCCATGCAGACACAGGGAGAACACACCACACTCCTCACAGACTGTCACCCGGAGGAAACCCATGCAGACACAGGGAGAACACACCACACTCCTCACAGACAGTCACCCGGAGCGGGAATTGAACCCCACAACCTCCAGGTCCCTGGAGCTGTGTGACTGCGACACCTACCTGCTACTCCACGGTGCTGCCCCATTTGAGCTTAGTGTTAGGCTTAAAGTTCATCATCATCATCATCATTTTCTTCTCCGCTTCTCCATTTCAGGGTCGCGGTGGCAACAGGGCGAGCAAAGAAGCCCAGACGTCTCTGTCCCTTGCAACATCCACCAATTCCTCCTGGGGGATCCCAAGGCGTTCCCTGGACAGCCGGGAGATATAATCCCTCCAGAGTGTCCTGGGTCTACCCCGGGGCCTCCTTCCAGTTGGACGTGCGTGGTATACCTCCAGTGGGAGGCGTCCAGGAGGCATCCTGATCAAATGCCCAAACCACCTCAACTGACTTCTCTCAATGCGAAGGAGCAGCGACTCTACTCCGAGCTCCTCCCTAGTCACTGAGCTCCTCACCCGATCACGGAGAGTACGCCCAGCGACCCGTCGGAGAAAGCTCATTTCGGCTGCTTGTATCCGCGATCTTGTTCTTTCGGTCATTACCCAGAGCTCATGACCATAGGTGAGAGTGGGAACGTAGACTGACCGGTAAATTGAGAGCTTTGCTTTATGGCTCAGCTCTCTCTTCACCACAACAGTGCGGTACAGTGACCGCATTACTGCAGACGCTGCACCTATCCTACGGTCAATCTCACCATCCCTCTTCCCATCACTCGTGAACAAGAACCCGAGATACTTGAACTCCTTCACTTGGGGCAGGTTCTCACCCTTTACCTGAAGGGAGCATGCCATCTGTTTCCGGGAGATAACCATGGCCTCAAACTTGGAGGTGCTGATCCGCATACCGACCGCTTCACACTCGGCTGCAAACTGCTCAAGTGAACGCTGGAGGCCTCCGTGCGAAGAAGCCAGAAGAACAACATCGTCCGCAAAAAGCAGCGATGCCACCTCCCGAGATCCTCGACGGAAGCCCTCCTGCCCCAGGCTACGCCGTGCCACCCTGTCCATGAATATCAGGAACAGGAGTGGAGATAAGGCACAGCTCTGACGGAGTCCAATGCCCACACTGAACAAGCCTGACTTACTACCAAGGATGCGAACACAACTCAAACTCTGAGAGTACAAGGACCGTACGGCTCACCGGAGCGACCCTGGCACCCCATACTCCTGGAGCACCTCCCACAGAATCTCTCGGGGAACACGGTCATAT
The DNA here is from genome assembly GCF_029633855.1 of Hoplias malabaricus. Classification (NCBI taxonomy): domain Eukaryota; kingdom Metazoa; phylum Chordata; class Actinopteri; order Characiformes; family Erythrinidae; genus Hoplias; species Hoplias malabaricus. The sequence goes on from NC_089801.1 coordinate 72,227,412, forward strand.
GCCTTCTCCAAATCCACAAAGCATGTGTAGAGTGGAGTAGCAAATTCCCACGCCCCCTCAATCATCTGTGCAAAAGTAAAGAGTTGGTCCATAGTTCCACGGCCAGGACGAAATCCGCATTGTTCCTCCAATATCCTAGGTTCGACTATTGGATGGATTCTCCTTTCCAGCACCTTGGCATAGACTTTCCCCGGGAGGCTGAGAAGTGTAATGCCACGATAATTGGCACACTTTCTCCGGTCCCCTTTTTTGAAAATAGGAACCACCACCCCGGTTTGCCAATCCAAAGGCACCGTTCCCGAGGTCCATGCGATATTGTATAGGCGTGTCATCCAAGAAAGCCCCACAGTATCGAGTGCCTTCAGTAACTCTGGGCGAATCTCATCCACTCCTGGAGCTTTGCCACTGCGAAGCTTTTTCACCACCTCAGTGACTTCAGCCAAGGAAATGGAATCTGACCCCCCAGACACTTCTGGCCCTACCTCCTGTACAGGAGACATGTCTCTCGGGTTAAGGAGTTCCTCAAAGTGCTCCTTCCAACGCCCAACAATACGCTCAGTCGAGTTCAGAGTTTCACCATCCTTGCTGAGCACAGCTTGGACAGTGTCCCCCCTCCCCCTCCTGAGCTGTCGGAGTGTTTTCCAGAACCTCTTTGAGGCCGCCCGGAAGTCATTCTCCATGGCCTCTCCAAACTCCTCCCATGCTCTGGATTTTGCTTCAGCAACTGCCACAGCTGCAGCCTTTTTCGCCTGCCGGTACCCATCCGCAGAATCGGAAGTTCCCCGAGCTAGCCAATCTCGAAAAGCCTCCTTCTTCCGCTTGACAGCTTCCCTCACCCCTGGTGTCCACCAACGGGTTCTTGGGTTGCCGCCATAACAGGCACCAACAAGCTTTTGACCACAGCTACATGCAGCCGCTTCCACGATGAAGGTCCGGAACAGTGTCCATTCAGTCTCCATTCCCCCTACCTCCTCCGGAACATGTGAGAAGTTCTCTCGGAGGTGAGAGTTGAAATCCATCCGGACAGAGTCATCTGCCAGCTTTTCCCAGCACACCCTCACAATACGTTTGGGTTTACCAGGTCTGTCCGGCAGCTTTCCCCGCCATCGGATCCAACTCACCACCAGATGATGATCGGTTGACAGCTCAGCCCCTCTCTTTACCCGAGTGTCCAAAACATACGGCCTCAGGTCAGAAGACACAACCACAAAGTCGATCATTGACCTTTGGCCCAGAGTGCTCTGGTACCAAGTACACTTATGAGCAATCTTATGTTCGAACATGGTGTTCATTATGGACAAACCATGGCTAGCACAGAAGTCCAACAACATCACACCACTCAGGTTTAGATCAGGCAGTCCGTTCCTCCCAATCACTCCTCTCCAGGTTTCCCAGTCATTGCCAACGTGAGCATTGAAATCCCCCAGCAAAACAACAGAGTCAGTGCATGGAATCCCCTCTAGAACTCCAGTCACTGCCTCCAAGAAGGCCGAATACTCTGAGCTGCTGTTCGGTGCATACGCACACACAACAGTCAAAGTTTTCCTCTCTGCAAGCCGGAGCCGCATTGAGGCGACCCTCTCGTTTACTGGGACAAACTCCAGCTGTACAGGCGCCAGCCAGGGACTTGTGAGTATCCCCACACCCGCCCGGCGCCTCTCACCCTGTGCAACTCCTGAGTAAGAGAGAGACCAACCCCTATCGAGGAGTTTGGTTCCAGAGCCTACACTGTGTGTAGAGGTGAGCCCAACTATATCTAGCTGGTATCTCTCAACCTCAAGGGCCAGCTCTGGCTCTTTCCCCCCCAGTGAGGTTATGTTCCACGTACCAAGAACCAGTTTCCGCTGACAAGTTCCACGACGCCAGGGGCCCCCTTGCCCCCGCTCTGTGCCCGATGGGCATTGCACCGCACCCCTACTCTGGATCTTGCGGGTGGTGAGCCTACATGATCCTCCCACGTTGCCATTTCGGGCTGAGCCCGGCCGGGTTACATGGGCTGCCCAGCCACCAGGCGCTCGCCGTCGGACACTACCCCCAGGCCTGGCTCCAGGAGTAGGTCCCGGTAACCCTTTCCCGGGCAGGGTACACTGTCAGGGTACACATTTTAATGTGTGTACTCATAGGAATGCTTTTGGATCATGTTTGTCTGGATCTTCACTCCAGACCTGTTCGCCATGGGAGACCCTACTGGAAGCTAACAGCTCCCGACGACATAGCCCTGGAGGTCATGAGACCACACAAGCCCTTCCGCCACGACAAGGCCCTGATCCAGGAAGGGGGCTTAAAGTTGAATAGTTTTATTAAAATATATATGACGTTATGTTGTGACCAGGCTGAAGAGTATATAATATTTAGGGTTTTTTTTCTCTAGAAGTTAATGAACCCTATCCCTTGCTTCATGTCCCTCCAGTACTGTACATGCAGACCATATGTGAATCAGCATGCGGAATTGTTTTAGAACAGCTTTCCTCTGACAACACCTGACACCCTCACCATCACTCACTCCAAAGCCCATCCCTTTAATGCTGCAGGATAGTTAGTGTACGGAGGACATTCATTTCAATCTGCTCTGGCAGTAATGGTGCAAAATGTCCTCAATCACCATAAATTACAACTCATTACTAATCATATTAGCATAATATTTTAATCAAGCATTACCCCACATGAGTTATGAGGTAGTTTGGGATCTTAAAAAATAATTGTGTGTCTGTGTGTGTGTGTGTGTGTCTGTGTGTGTGTGTGTGTGTCTGTGTGTGTGTGTGTGTGTGTATGTTTGTGTGTGAGAGGTGGCATTATTTGAAGTCTAGCAACACAGGGTCTTTATGAAACATGCAGGAGCCGTGAATGAGGCCTTAAATAATGACGTTGTTTGGAGCTGTTGGGCTGCTCTCCACCCAGCAGTGACACTGACGTGTGTAGACGTCCCAGCAGCACCACTGTGCCTGTGTCTGAACAACAGATGTCCTGTGGTCAGAAACTGACCGCTGATAAGTGGGAAAGAGGTGGCTGATACACTGCGCAGGAACAGGTGAGGCGACAGTCTGTTTAGTGAAGTCCATAAAGTAAATGGTGTGTTTATGTGTGTGTGTATGTGTGCATCACTTAACTACTTTCCTATCTCTCTCTCTCTCTCTCTCTCTCTCTCTCTCTCTCTCTCTCAGACTGAGATACAATGCTGCAAATATATATTTACTTCTTTTCTGTTGTATCTTTTGTAGGGCGGCACAGTGGTGCAGCAGGTAGTTTTACCTAGTGTCAGGGACCAGGAGGTTGGGGGTTCAAGTCCCGCTCAGGGTGACTGTCTGTGAGGAGTGTGGTGTGTTCTCTCTGTGTCTGCGTGGGTTTCCTCCGGGTGACTGACTGTGAGGAGTGTGGTGTGTTCTCCCTGTGTCTATGTGGGTTTCCTCCGGGTGACTGTCTGTGAGGAGTGTGGTGTGTTCTCCATGTGTCTGCATGGGTTTCCTCCGGGTGACTGTCTGTGAGGAGTGTGGTGTGTTCTCCCTGTGTCTGTGTGGGTTTCCTCCGGGTGACTGTCTGTGAGGAGTGTGGTGTGTTCTCCCTGTGTCTGTGTGGGTTTCCTCCGGGTGACTGTCTGTGAGGAGTGTGGTGTGTTCTCCCTGTGTCTGCGTGGGTTTCCTCCGGGTGACTGTCTGTGAGGAGTGTGGTGTGTTCTCCCTGTGTCTGCGTGGGTTTCCTCCAGGTGACTGTCTGTGAGGAGTGTGGTGCGTTCTCCCTGTGTCTGCGTGGGTTTCCTCCGGGTGACTGTCTGTGAGGAGTGTGGTGTGTTCTCCCTGTGTCTGTGTGGGTTTCCTCCGGGTGACTGTCTGTGAGGAGTGTGGTGCGTTCTCCCTGTGTCTGCGTGGGTTTCCTCCGGGTGACTGTCTGTGAGGAGTGTGGTGTGTTCTCCCTGTGTCTGCGTGGGTTTCCTCCGGGTGACTGTCTGTGAGGAGTGTGGTGTGTTCTCCCTGTGTCTGTGTGGGTTTCCTCCAAGTGACTGTCTGTGAGGAGTGTGGTGTGTTCTCCCTGTGTCTGCGTAGGTTTCCTCCAGGTGACTGTCTGTGAGGAGTGTGGTGTGTTCTCCCTGTGTCTGCGTGGGTTTCCTCCGGGTGACTGTCTGTGAGGAGTGTGGTGTGTTCTCCCTGTGTCTGCGTAGGTTTCCTCCAGGTGACTGTCTGTGAGGAGTGTGGTGCGTTCTGGGTAGGCTCCAGACCCACCGAGACCCTGAACTGGGTAAGGGTTACAGACAATGAATGAATGTACTAGGTTCTGAGACCTTGTCGTACCTTTACCACTCCTTATCAACTCACAGTGGAAGATGTTTTTTTTTTAGACCTGACACGAGAGTGCAGCTAGATTTTCTCCTGTCTCTCAAAGCTGGAAGCTGTTTGTAAGTACCATTTCTGCTGATGGAAGCCCTGTGTTGTAAGGCTGGCAGTTTTGGTGACCACTCAGCACATGTTGTTAAAAATCTATTTTTCTCTCTCTTTTAATAGTTTTATTAGCTTTAACTTTATTATTGTTCTTTGTATTTCCTATTACGGCAGTAAATTGCTAGAACTTTATGAATGTAATTATTGGGTAATGGCATAGTAATATAGTAAAATTACGGTAACAAACTGTATTTTCTTATAAATTATTATTTAACATTTCAGCAGGAGTAATAATTTCAGCTACATCTACAAAATATTTACTTAATTACAACTATAAAACTCATTTTATTTATGGGTCAATACAACCTGCTAACCATTTTATTAACCATTTATTACCAAGCTGTGGAGCAAAATGCAACCAATTTTATATCTAATCTCCTATCTGCTGAGATAGAATTAATTCATAGATTAGCTGCTTTGTCTGGAGGTACTGTTAAGGTGAGAACTGACTTTTGAACCTATATTAAGTTTTCACTGGGTTATTAACAGCTTATCAAGTTATGTATGCTTGAACCCATGTCAAAACATTTACATTTACAGCTCTTATCTGCAGCCATTTACAAAAGTGCTTAGTGCACTGATGAACATTTGAACTGAGCCACCTCAGTCTGAGCTTAATCACGAAGCAAGACCATCGATACCTGGCCAGAAATCCTCTTAGACTCATTATGATAATATCAGACATAATGGTAGTAAACAAAGTAAGCTGCATAAATAATCCATGGTGGTTTCAGCTTTTGGCTTTTACCTTGAAAAAAAAATAGCTTATGTACTGGCGGAGAACTCTCACATTTACACAACCCCATTGTCCTCAAGAAACTGGCTTCAATAATAACGCCTCTAGCGAAAAGCACAGAAGTGCCACAGTGGCCCAGTAACATTTATACTAATCAAACACGAGGCGCTTGGGCAGGACAAGCACAGAGTAGCTTTATCTGGGGGATCATCATCACAACAGGCAGAGATCGGTACACTGCCAGACGGTGAAGACCACACTCCTGTAACGCAGCACGGGCCAGAAATACACAAAATACAAAAATAAACTGGCTCGGAACTCCATTAAGCAAACCAGGGACAGAGCTGAGCTGAAGTCAAGCACAGAAAGACGTTACAGTGTCACGTTCGGCCACTGTCTTTGATCGGGTTTCTCTGTGCTGACCCTGTACATGTGTTTTTTGGGTTTTGATCCTGGTTTCTTGTTTTGCTTCAGCCATGGCCCACATCTGGGTGTTATCAGAAGTCATGTGACCGCATGTTCACAGGTGTTCCCTATGTCTTTTGTGCTTTTAGCCCTGTGTTTTGTTGTCAACTCAATTATAAAGAAAAGAGAAATAAAAAGTAATTGTTCTGTTTACTATTTGTGAAAAGTACTTTTGTTATTTTTAAAAGAAAACTAGGCAACGTTTGCCTTTTTTTACTTTAATGCTGAGACTCCCCCTAGTGTAATATGCAGGGGGAGAGAAGTTAAGGAAGTGGGGGTGGTCTCCTACCCTCCTCCAAAAATTACATAGTGCAGTTTCTGCAGTGCTAAGCCCAGAAAAGCAATGACAGCAGCTCTACTCTCTCTATTACAGGTCACTGAATCATCACAATGACTTTGAAGCTGTAATTATGATGAACAAATATTGCATAGTGTTTCTTTAAATACACAAACTATTACTGGCAATTCAAGTGGCTGAGGGCTGAGAGGAGCTGGGACTCACAGGGAGCTCCCAGCATGCTTAATGGCTCCCTGTTTTTTGTGCTTTTTGGAGTTTATTCTGGGTAATGTACAGTGTTTGGGGCTTGGTGTGTCAGGGTTGTGGCGGGATTATGTTGTGTTTGTGTTCATGTTTGCTGCCGGTGTGTGATGAGGTGTGTGTTGGTCAAGGACGTTCATTACCAGCCTGTGTTGGCAGCGCTGGATTGTGGCACCCCCTGAATCTCATCGTATGCTGCCTGTTTCCCTACTACTTCCTGCAGCATGTCTTTTTAAGGGCTGTGTTCAGAACACTCACGTTATTCACAACATGGCTTTGTCTCAATCACTATTTTGCATTCGTCACAGTATTTACATGTAAACTGTGTGACAAAAAACTGTATTCATAAAGTAAAATATGCAATCAGGCCTACACTGTAAAAAAAAATCTGTAAAATTTACAGTAAAATAGTGGCAGCTGTGGTTGCCAGAATTTCACCGTAAAATATATGGTCACTTTTTTGGTTCTTTATGGAACACTGGGACGCCATGTCATTCGGACCAAAGAGGACAAGGATAACCCAAGTTGTTATCATAAATTTTACATTTAAGGACTGTTTTGTTTACAGTACTGTTCTGTTAAAAACAGACATAAACCGTAAAAAAAGCCATAGTATTTACAAAAAATAACAAAGAAACATTGTTTTACCATTAAATTAATGTCTAAATTGTGTGACAAATGAGAGAATGGAGACTGAAATATAGCCGTATTTATATATACCCAAACTTCATCCTATATTCAGCCCACTCGTAACACAGGCTGATGAACTTTCCTGACCAACATACACCTCATCATAACATGCACAGAAACACAAACACACACACACAAATACACACACACACACACACACACACACACACACACACACAAACACAAATTAATCACCCCAATGCAACCCAATATCAAAAAGTCTCAAACTCTAAAAAATCACTGAAAATATGGAGAAGCATGCTGGGAGCTCCCTGATGAGTCTCAGCTCCTCCCAGTCCTTGGACACTTGTACCGCCCCCGAATGGTTTGTGTTTAACAGTGAAATAATGTATTTTTTACAGTAAAGAGATGTAAACATTTGTATTTTGGCTGATAAAAGTATTTACGGTATTTCACTGTCACAGAAACTGTTTTCAACCTTTTTAGAGTTTACAGTCATTTACTGCCATGATTTTACAGTTTTCCACCGTAAAATTCACAGACATTTTTTACAGTGTATAACTGCTTATTCACAGTAATCTCAGGTAAAAACGAGTTCTTGAAAATGCAATTTAAAGTTGGAACACTGTAATATAAAAATTGTAACTGTACATTGTACGATGGAATTCTCACAAACACAGCTGCCAGAGTTACATCATCATCATCATCGTCGTCTTCTTTTCTGATTTTACATTTCGGGGTCGCGGTGGCCAGAGTTTTACTGGAAATTAACATTTTTTAATTAATTGTGTGTTAACACAGTAGTGTTCTTTGTGTATAACCATGTTTCCATTCTGCATCTCTACATTTTGTTTTCCCTGTGGTGTGTCTTTCTAAAAATAAATGCCTATTATACTCACCTTTATGTTTAGTGTGTTAATGTGTCCAGAGGATAAGCTGTGAGTGTGTGAAGTAAATTGTGATGGTGCCGGAGAAGAGCTGGAGCAGGTGTGAGAAACTACAAGTCTATAGTCTCACTGCAAAAAAGTGAAATCTAAGCAGTAAAATTTACATAAAAGGCGGGAATACACCCTGGAGGGGGCGCCAGTCCTTCACAGGGCAACACACATTCACTCACACCTACGGACACTTTTGAGTTGCCAATCCACCTACCAACGTGTGTTTTTGGACCGTGGGAGGAAACCCACGCAGACACAGAGAGAACACACCACACTCCTCACAGACAGTCACCCGGAGGAAACCCACGCAGACACAGGGAGAACACACCACACTCCTCACAGATAGTCACCTGGAGGAAACCCACGCAGACACAGGGAGAACACACCAACTCCTCACTGACAGTCACCCGGAGGAAACCCACGCAGACACAGGGAGAACACACCACACTCCTCACAGACAGTCACCTGGAGGAAACCCATGTAGACACACCAACTCCTCACAGACAGTCACCCGGAGCGGGAATCGAACCCACAACCTCCAGGTCCCTGGAGCTGTGTGACTGCGACACCTACCTGCTGCGCCACCGTGCCGCCAATTTCCAAATGAGTAACACTAGATATTTAGACTAGATTTAAGTAAATTTTATTTGCTTAGTTTTCACTTTTTTTGCAGTGAGACTATAGTCTTTACATGTATCGAAAGTGAACTTCAGCTGAATTAATTTTACCAAACATGAATATGACTTTTTATATCCAAAATTGCAACTGTAAAGAAGGTAAAATGTCGTACTTTGTTTGTCATACTTTGTTAATCAATGGTCAGGACCTCCAAATATTCACCACAGAGCAGGACTTATTTGTGTGGAGGCTCGTGGACATGATGGTGTGCGTTGCGCAGTGACACTGAGGGTTTTTAAAACTCTAGCAGCACTGCTGTGTCTGATCCTACAACATCACTGCACTGCACGGTCCTGAGGGGGTTCTGAATTGTGTTATGTGTCATGAACCCTGCTGCATGATACACTCAGCATTACCTCTTTTTTTTTTTAACAAATTAGCATAAATATTCAACCCCAGCCCTAGCCTCAGAGCCTCAAAGTTACAGCGGTAAGAAAAGATGCTGTAACATCTTTTGGAGGCATCTGCATTCATAAGCAGCCACCTTTTCCGGCTGTTGTTGCTGTTAGTAATGCTCTACATTAGGGAGTATATACCTACTGAGCTTTGATGCACCTGCCGCTAAAGTGTGAGAAGCACAAGCTTTAAAAAAAGGACTTCAAAACACTGTAGAGGTTCAAAAAGAGTCTACAGTAGCTTCTTCTTGTTACTGACATTTCCACTAATCAAGTACAGGCACGGGGTAAGGAATGGAAACACGGGTGCTATTACTGCGACAAGGCTCTGCAACACAGTGGGGGGATAGTCGTAAGGAAAGCCAAATGAGTCTCATTGTGTTTTTTTGTGTTGCTCTCTATTGCTTGTTGCTATAAAAAGCTTCCATGTTGTCAAAGGTTTCACTGTACGCGGCTAACCCAAAAAACAGTGCGCCAGCGCAACTTGTTGCTTTCTGCCAGCTTCAAACACACAAATGTCCTGGGATCCAATTTATCTTTTTCTTTTTATATCAACTACACCGTACATTGTTATCTGCTGCGCTCATACAGATTCATACTTTCAGCCTGACTGCACCGGGCACTCTGTGTGTGTTTCATTCTCTCTCTCTCTCTCTCTCTCTCTCTCTCTCTCTCTCTCTCTCTCTCTCTCTCTCTCTCTTTCTGTGTGTTTCATTCCCCCTCTCTCTCTCTCCGTCTCTCTCTCTCTCTCTCTCTCTCACTCTCTCTCTCTCTCTCTCATTCTCTCTCTCTCTCTCTCTCTCTCTCTGTGTTTCATTCTCTCTCTTTCTCTCTCTCTCTCTCTCTCTCTCTCTCTCTCTATCTCCGTGTGTGTGTTTCATTCTCCCTCTCTCTCTCTCTCTCATTTTCTCTCTCTGTGTGTTTCATTCTCCCTCTCTCTCTCTCTCATTCTCTCTCTCTCTCTCTCTCTCTCTCTCTCTCTCTCTGTGTTTCATTCTCTCTCTTCTCTCTCTCTCTCTCTCTCTCTCTCTCTCTCTCTCTCTCTATCTCCGTGTGTGTGTTTCATTCTCCCTCTCTCTCTCTCTCTCTCTCTCTCTCTCATTTTCTCTCTCTGTGTGTTTCATTCTCCCTCTCTCTCTCTCTCTCTCTCTCTCTCATTCTCTCTCTCTCTCTCTCTCTCTCTCTCTCTCTCTCTCTCTCTCTCTCTCTCTCTCTCTGTGTGTGTGTGTGGGTTGGTTTCCAGCTCAGTCCTAACAGCCACTTGAATCACCACAGTGTGAATTCACCTACTCAGTTAGTGATGACAACTTCAAACTCTACATTTCCATTTCACCGCTCTCTCATGTGCATTGTACACTGTGGTCAAATGTTCTTGATCATCAGGTTGCTCTAATTAAGTTCACATTACTTTAAATAACAAGTAGCTGTTTCTGCTTAAACCAGTGAATTACTACAAATTGATATTACACAGTTCTAACAAGTGATAATAAAGGTTTACCACAGCTCTGCACAACCGTCACCTTCATATGGCTTTCAACCGACAACATGCTGCACTTACAGCAGAAACGTGCTCTTAGAACTTTCAAAACCAAGACCAGGCAAGTGTAACCTCACAGCTTTAGACTGGGTGCATAGAGGAAGGTAACCTGGGGGGAACAACCTCATGGTGAGTAGCCAATGAGAAAGATGTGGGTTTTACTTGTCAAAGTGGAACTGCCCTTACTTTGCCTCAACGAATCATTCTCGTTTTAATTGTGAGCGCAGTGCATGATGGGTTGGGTTCACTTTAGGAGATCTCAAAAGACTGCAGTCGCCGGATGTGTCCGTAAACAGAAGCCCAACAAGAGATTTTAAGGTGTGAGTGAGTGACGATAATAAAACATGTTGCAGCACTTGAATTTGACTCATCCAACAGAAACATAAACACATGTAGATGAACCAACACAACACCTACAGTTTTTAAGATGGAAAGAGAGAATGAGAAGCCAACTTAGCTGTTTCATTCTCCAGCTTCCAGCTTTGTTTTGCCTTAAATGGTGTTACCTCTGTAATGTTTATTATTTAAAGTGGAACGAAAATGTAAAATAGGCTGGTGTTAGTGTAATAGCGGGAGCATTTAAGGTGGAACTGGAAGTGTAATAGTGTATTTGTGTGAGTTTAAATGTGTATAACTGTGTGCTGGATAGTGTTAATTATCAGCACGTGTCCACTTTCACTCAAAGATTGGTACTCACCCATTTTTCATCACATACACGCCCCCATGTGGAGGAAAAAGAAAAAGCTCAGTTCACTCAGTCAGTATAACTTAGCTGAATGAATTCATTCATTCATTATCTGTAAGCGCTTATCCAGTTCAGGGTCGCAGTGGGTTCAGAGCCTACCTGGAATCATTGGGCACAAGGCGGGATTACACCCACACTTGGACACTTTCGAGTCGCCAATCCACCTACCAACGTGTGTTTTTGGAGTGTGGGAGAACACACCACACTCCTCACAGGCAGTCACCCGGAGGAAACCCACACAGACACAGGGAGAACACACCACACTCCTCACAGACAGTCACCCAGAGCGGGAATCGAACCCACAACCTCTAGGACCCTGGAGTGCTGCCCATGCAGTGAGATCACTTTTTATTATTTTTGAAAAATAGTAATATGTGAAATAACAATATCAAAAATTTTTATTATTTTTGAAAAATAGTAATATGTGAAATAACAATATCAAAAGTTTAACATGAAACAGGTTGATTCTATGAAGACATGTAATTTAATGTTTTTGCTTGAGTGATGACTGCTGGCTTCAACTGTAGTCAATATTTGTGTTTTTAAAGTGCTATTTATGTATTGGTTTACTGCATAAGTAAAACCCAAGTGTCTATAAACGGAGTTCCTTTTTTTCCCCCCCAGATCTCGTTGTTATTCTGGACATCATTACAGCTGTGATTCAGTCATAGGCTAGAGGCCATTGGCTGAGTACTGAAGATCTTAATCATAGACCTTAAGGGTGATATTGATTTTACTCCAGAATTCTACTAGCTCGATTTATTAGCAGTAATAAACAACAGATGATCTGTTTGTTTATTTTATTAATTTAATAATTTATTAGGCTTCCAAAACAAGTAGCTTAGCAGCTGGATTGGTACAGGACTTTTTCCCAAGCAATACATAAACTTTTTGCTTACACTTGCTAGGTTACTGCAGGCCAGATTTTGCAAGCAGAGCGGGTAATATTTAAGGTCTCAAGTTTGTTTTTAACTCTTGACCCTTGAATTTATTTATTTATTGTAAATTATAGATGCCGTAGAACTCCCCTTAAACTCCGTCTCATGTGATACTGCTGACAGTTAATATAACAATCCTGTAAAGCAGTGTGATACAAGTAGATTTAAAACTCTCAGTGTGGTTATACGCTATGTCAGAAATAATTCGGGTCCAGTCCAGGAGGTTGTGGGTTCTCTCTGTGTCTGCGTGGGTTTCCTCCGGGTGCTCCGGTTTCCTCCCACAGTCCAAAAACACACGTTGGTAGGTGGATTGGCGACTCAAAAGTGTCCGTAGGTGTGAGTGTGTGAGTGAATGTGTGTGTGGTGCCCTGTGAAGGACTGGCGTCCCCTCCAGGGTGTATTCCTGCCTTGCGCCCAATGATTCCAGGTAGGCTCTGGACCCACCGCGACCCTGAACTGGATAAGGGTTACAGATAATGAATGAATGAGAATCACTACAAAATGATTAGCCTCAGTACTGATTTATTCTAATTATTAACCTAGACATTTCTTATTGTTTATATTTTCCTCACATGTAATACACATGTTTATATGTTAAATGCACTCATACCCAATACAAGTTTGACCATACATGATGAAACATGAATAACAAAATGGTGTGTAACATGTCTGACTGTACACAAGGGCCTTGTGAAGGTAAATGTTAACTGGGTAATTGAGCTAAATGAATGAATCGTGACACTGCTAATTATAAGGTTATAAACCCAATTGTAAATCCTTCCAATTGTAAATGAAAGCAGTGCAGTCGATAGCAATGCTCTGGGAATAGTGTCACTAATCACGATCGTGCCAATAAAGCCCACTGAACTGAACTGATTTGAATTGATCTGATATATAACAGTCCCATACATTCCTGGACATTCCTCTGTCCACTCCACTGTAGTGATCTCTCTATCTCCTTCTGATGAATGTGAGGAGGATGGAGCATGCGGTGAAGTAGACGAGCGTAATTTAAGGTGGTCGGGTGTTAACGACCTTGCGGGAGAGAAGGAGACTGGCTAAGTGGGGGCCGGGCAAGGCAGGGTTGGAGCCCGACGGCAGCAAAAATAATTAAAAAGCCGCGTTAAGGTCATAGCCGCTCGTCTAATACACCAGAGCAGAAGTTTCGGTCTGCCTGGGGGGTGCAGGAGAGGGGGCTCCAATGAGGCTTTTGGTAATTCACCACTCTAAGGCTCATGGCTCTTACGAATCATGGTGGATCGTTAGTGGTATCTAGCAGTTAGCAGGTAGCAGCCTGGAATTCTGCACCATTTCTAATGACTACTTCAGGTATTAAACATTAAACTTACATCATGTCCTCAAAATTTCGCAGAAAGCCGCTCATCTAGATTCAAGGCTGAAATGTTAAACATTGTGAGGATTTAATGGCATTCAAATATGTTGGACGATTTTAATTTCTTGGTCACATAAGTCACACCAAATGTGAACACAGTTGCCCTGACACATAGCCCAGTGTTTGGAGAGTTTATACCCCTCTAACCGACGCTTACATACCCTTTTAGATTGTGGGAAGAAATCCATAGAAGCCATGGAGAACACAATCGACTCATTACAAGTGCATGACTCTACAAATGTACAGGGGTTGGACAATGAAAGTGAAACACCTGGTTTTAGACCACAGTAATATATTAGTATGGTGTAGGGCCTCCTTTTGCGGCCAATACAGCGTCAATTTGTCTTGGGAATGACATGTACAAGTCCTGCACAGTGGTCAGAGGGATTGTAAGCCATTCTTCTTGCAGGATAGTGGCCAGGTCTCTACGTGATGCTGGTGGAGGAAAACGTTTCCTGACTCGCTCCTCCAAAACACCCCAAAGTGTCTCAATAATATTTAGATCTGGTGACTGTGCAGGCCATGGGAGATGTTCAGCTTCACTTTCATGTTCATCAAACCAATCTTTCACCAGTCTTGCTGTGTGTATTGGTGCATTGTCGTCCTGATACATGGCACCGCCTTCAGGAAACAATGTTTGAACCATTGGAGGCACATGGTCTTACTGGTGCAATGTGCAGTTAATGAAGTTTGGCCACCAGGCTGCTCCAGTTTAGCCATGAAACCTCCCACACTACAATGACAGGGGGTTCAGTTTCATTGTCTAACCCCTTTATATATCACATTATATGGCAACCAAATCTTCCATTTAACCCTAAGCAGTGATGAGGGGTTTTTTCTTTGGTTTCGGACCAGTCGATGACCAGTTTGTAATTTGGTCTTGGTCATCTCAAGTACGACTCATCTTCAACAGTCCTCCTTAAATTCCATGTCACAATGGCATTTCACTTAGTGAACCTCACAAGCCAGAAGATATATTATAAAGTCTTCCCCAGTTTTGTAAAAGTCCGTTATTTTTAGCTTCAAACCCTCAGTCAATGGCACACACAAAGCTTTGGCTGCTGAGTGTAAGCAGAACTCCCGAGAGGTTTGAAAGGTCATTTCTTTTATTATATTCTGGAATGGTCTACACCTTATGTGGAATAAGAGACTGCAAATACACTATAAGTGAACACTTGCTCGTTTAACATCTGTTCTATGATGGTAAAGTTATTAATACTGTGTCTGCCATTACAGCTTCTACTGAGAGTCTATATGTAGGAACTTTTCTGAGAGGATCTCATGGTGTTCAGAACTATTGGTGAGGTCAGGTACAGGTCGGATCAATTGATCTGGATCACAAAAGCCTGGGCAGCTTTGTAAATACATATCCATTCCTGCCATTCAGAGCAACAACACATTTACAAAAACAAGATAGAAGGGTGAGTAATGTGGCTAAATAATTAAATTATGACATGATTGTGGTTTGGCATCCAGCAAAGACCTAGTGCTTCAGAAGTAAATATACAAATAAACATCTACAAATGCCAGTTAATGTGCCAAAGCAAGGTTTTATGGCAACCATTCTCAGAAGCACCACAGACTTCTTTATTTGGCCATTTGGGATGGACCACTGCACAGTGGAAAGGCGTACTGCAGCCAGACAAATGGACTCATGTGCTCCAGACCAGAGAAGAAGAGAAGCACATGGACTGTTACCAGCCAGCAGCAAGTCCATAAGCCATAACTGCAGCATTCACGCTAAAACCTACATACAACGTAAACTGCCTTCAAGATGATGTCTTTTCCAGAGACGCCCATGCATATTTCAACAAGACAATGCAAAACCACATCCTACGTACCCTGCAATGGCATGACTGGAAAAAGCGGGTACATGCGGTGGACTGGCCGCTCTGTCATCCCACTTGGTCTCTAACAGACAATGTCTGCCATACATGGCAATGCAACAAACCCTTGTAGTGTTGTAGGAAGAATGGGACCAAATTAGGCCTGAAAACTTCACTAGCTGTAGTCTCTGAACATCTTCTAGTCGTAGTTAAAAGGAATGGAAAGCTTGCAAAAGTGCTACATGCCTTAGTGTCTCATTTTTTTAGGAGTTAAAAATGTTGGGAAACAAAATCTAAAATAATTTAATAGTTAAGTAAAAAGTGAAATAAAATAAAACTCATGAGTAAACATCCAATAATATACTGATGTATTGTTTAAAACAGGTCAAAGATCATTTTCAAATTACTGCTTACTTTTATTATATGCATTACAGTATATAAAGAAATAAACAGATCTTCTTATGCCCTGTGTATGTTATTTTTGAATAAAATATGAATAAATAATGCATTTACATTATTGAAAGATGAATTCCAAATTACAGAACACTGAACAAAAAAATCATTTGATTGAAGTGTGCTCTCACATGAATAAAATATAAGACACAATGGCAATTATAGCCCGAGACAAAGAGAAGGAAAACGTGTTGATGTATGATATTTAATTCATGGGGCATCCATGTACTGTATGCACAAGTCAAAGCCTTGTTTTATTTTGCTCAGACTTTGGAACAGTAGGAAACCTCACATAAAGCATACAGTGACTGCGATGAGCAATCAAGACCAATCTGTGTACTATTGATTTCTGTGGGCTTTATCATTGATATCTACACTTCCTTCTACTAACACAGCAATAGTGAAGGCCCTGTGTACAACATGCTATTGGCCGATAGCTGCAGAGAGTTAGATGGGGTTCACCGATGCATCAGTGGCAGTAGCCCATTAAAAGATTTTGCCATTAGTTATCTGCATCAGATGGCAGAGGGGCTATTGATTGCAGCTATTGACATCCAGCGAGACCCTGTCTCCCCACCACCATCCAGACTGCACTCAAATGATTGATCAAAGCAGCAGAGAAAATTTTAGGCTTCGCTGTCCCTCGGTGGCCTCACGTTCAACCCCCCACCTGCGCTTACACTCACACACACACACACACACACACACACACACACACAAATCATGGTACATCTCGCCACACATGACTGAACTGTCACTCTGAATTTTCACGCCAGTTTCTAAATCACGATGACCAAAGACCGAGGTAAAACGTGATTTAGATTACTAAGACCCCCCTGAATGCTGTTTATCGGCTCTAAAAGTACATTTCAGAAAAGTTCAAACAAGAAAAGCAACATGCTTAGTATCCTTAAAGGTTACTTTTTAAAGAAACTCGGAAAAGCTCTCAGCCTGTCCATATAGAGCCTGTTTAAGAGCCCGTTTCTTGGATAAGTGAGGACCAATGAGGGAGAACGGTTCTGTTGCTAAGGACATGTCTGCTCTTTCAGAAGTATGTGATGTTCTTCTGAAATGAATGGTATAACTAGGAAGATTGTGCCACTTTGCTGCAATACCATCCTTCACCCTTCGAGGAAGGCTTGCCACTAGACATTTGAAGGTTTAAGCCCCAAGGGTAGGAGTGCTGTTAGGTATATGTTGAATGATACGTTTTGTAGCATGTGGGGATGGCTAACGGATAAGCTCTCGTACTGCACACTAAGATTGTGGGCCTACCACTTTAGTGTTTCTAATAAAGTGGCCACTGACTCACAATTACAGCGTTTCATAACCCTGAACATTAAAATGACTAGAGCTTAACTATCAGTTGAGTAGCAGTACATTTTGGGTGAGTGTGTAATGCCCTGCGATGGACTCAGGGTGTGTTTCTACCTTGTGCTAATGACTGCAGGTGGTCTCTGGACCCACTGCATCCCTGAACAAGATGAAGTACTTACAGAAGGTGAATGAATGTCTTTGGAAATAAACCAGTGTCCTTTATTTGTATAAACATATAAAGCCAACAGTGTAATAACACACCGTTTTTTGATCTCCTATAGTGTTTGTTAGTGTTTAGCTGTACTTTAATGGACATTGCAGATGGCCATTCTCTACCACACATTTTCCATCTGTTAAAAGAATTGTCCCATTTCACGCTCACTATAAAACTATCTGCTTTTAGCAATGTGTTGTGGTTAAGGGTTGTATGTGCTTCTCTTACAGTGTTATTTTTTTTAACCACAGCCCCCCTTTGACAGCTTTCTCTCTTTTCAAAAGCATTGTCTCTGCCCAAAGTACATTTCATTATTCATGGGTGTTGATGCATGGAGCTTGTACGGCGAGCTTTTAAGACGGAGAAAAATGAAGAGGTATCCTCTGTTGCACTCTCTCTAAATTTGCTGCTGGCCCCACATTTACACTTGTATTATACTGTGAACTTTGGCTCCATTTATTTATCTGGTCCATTAGCATCCCGAGTAGTCTGGCACTGTGAGTTTCATGAATGATAACAACTGAAAGAGCAGACATACAAAAACAACCTATGTGCCTACTGCAAAAGTTCAGATTCTGATCTTCATTACTCTTGCTCTTTTAATGTTTACGATCTTGTTTGGTTACGAGAAAAAGCAATTATACAAAACAAAGGCTAAATAATCTTTACATTTCTAAGTCTTAATCATTAAGATATCATTCAAATAAATCCATGTGGAAATAAACACTGCTTACTGTATTTGTTAGGCTTTTCCCAGTAGCCCCTCTTTATAGCCTCACAGTAAAGCAGTGGTCTGGCAAGAAAACTGGCAAAACACATGGCCACTCATTTTTTGGTAGAAGAGGTTTGGCTGTGTGTTTACATATTTCTTGCGTGAGGAAATATTGAAGAGCAGTACTACTTACTTTACCTCTGCTTCAGAAAACAAGGGCTATGAATGAGAACATTTTGGGGTTCATCCTATTCTCAGCTTAAGCAGAGTTTGGCGAGTGCCATCACTTCGCCTTGGATTCCACAATTACTAACAAATAGGCTAACACAGCAACAATGTACAGTGGGGGGAAAAAAAAGCTACCATCTAATCCAATCTCATGACTGACTGCCTATGAGCTCGCCTTGTGTTTATGCACCATTATATAGTCAGGTCTGACCATATTTTCATATTTTTAATTAAAATTTCATGCTTAAGCATGGCTACTATTGACGTTTCCTCCATTGTACTGTAGATCTAAAGTATTGCTATTCAAAGCCCTGCACTGTAGCTAAATTTGCCCTGTAATATATATGCTAATTTCACAAAATTATATTAAAACAAATTCATATGTTAATCTGTGACTGCAGCTTTTCAGTTGAGTAGTGTTGTATAACCCATACTTTTATGTAAAAGTATTGTGACTCAGTTTAAAGTATTGTAACTCATGTAAATGTACCTTACCAAATATTTATTGAAACAGCTCAGCACAAAAGTCCCTGGATGACCACTGTTCAGAAAGAAAGTCCCCACATCAAAATGATTTATTCCCAGCAGCTGGTCAGCTGTTACAATGAGAAACATCCCAGCTAGTTGCTGCCAATGCTACAATAATCATGAAGTCCATCATTTGCTGCTGATCAACTCTTCTGCCACAGCTGGAAAGTCCGTCCCAAGCAAGCTGCTGGTCAACTCAACTAATATGTTGCGAAAGGGTTTCTAGCTAGCTGCTGGTCTACACTACTGAAACAGTGAGAAAGTACAAAGCTAGATGCTGTCAACTCTATTACAATCAAAATGTGGCTAGCTAGCTGCTAGTCAACTCAGCTACCACAGTTAGCAAGTCCCTAGCTAACTGTTGGTCAACACTGCTACCACAGTTAGCAAGTCACTAGCTGCTGGTCAACTCGGCCAATACACTGGGAATGTCACTAGTTAGCTGCTTATTAACATTGCTTATTAACATTACTAGCAGGAAAATGCTAGCTAGCTGCTGATCAACACTGCTACCACAGCAAAAAAGTACAGAGCTAGCTGCTGGTTAGCTCAGCTACCACAGTTAGCAAGCCTTTAGCTAGCTGCTGGTCAACTCTTGGAAATTACATTGGAAATGTGTCTAATTAGCTGCTTATCAACATTGTTACCACAGTGAGAACTTCCCCAGCTTATACTACAATCAGGAAGATGCTAGCTAGTGTCTGGTCAACACTACTACCACAGTGAGAAAGTACAGAGCTAGCTGCTGTCAGCTATACTACAATGTAAGTCTACAAAAAGTCGCTAGCTAGCTGCTTGTCAACTCGGCTACCACAGTTAGCAAGTCTTTAGCTAGCTGCTGGTCAACTCTGCTAAAACATTGGGAATGTCTCTATTTAGCTAATTATCAACACTGCTATCAGTAAGATGCTAGCTAGCGACACTTCAAACCTGCTACCACAGGAAGCAAGTCCGTATCTTGCAGGCTGTGGACATTCTCAAATCCAGTCAGATTTCAGACTTCATTCGCCAGATGAGAAAGACCTTTGTGTCACAGCTAGCCAACTTCACTAGAACCGTGAGAAAAATGTATTGTTTGTAGGTAGCTACAATGCATATACACATTCCACTCGCGCCAAAAACTCCATTTTGATTTCAGGTTGACTTTAACGCATACTCTGACAGGCTTTTGAAGTTTATTAAGATGCGCTGATAGGTAATCTCACCCAACAGTTTCATGGGCTAGATAAAGCTAATTAAATACACTTGTTAAAGATGACACCAGGCCCTTCCCTGAACATTTCGATGCTCTGTACTCTGAGTGAGATTTCTATTATGGCCCCAGCTTATCATTCTAAGTGTAATCATGTTCCATAATAGTCTATTATCCGAGACGAGGTCATGTTTTTTTTTTTTCCTATTTTCTTCCCGGCTGATTATTAAATAGGATTTCACAGTATAAAAAAGCCGAAATGCTCCCGGCAGCAATAAATAGCAAGGAGAATTGAGAATTGATCTCATATGGAAAAGAAAAACCACACACATACACACACACACACACACAGAAGCATGCTCACTTACACGTCTTGCTCACTCACGCACATGCATGCACAGATGCCTTTTCTCTCAAGCAAATCAAAACATGGCTTCCAATTTAAAGAAGATACAGTCATACAGACCCGCCACACATCTCTTTCCATATAAAACACTAAGCTTCCTTTATTTTATTTTTTTTTTTCTGGTGATTTTATTGTTTTTCTTATTGTCCTCCTCTCTGTGGAGTAGGGCTGGCTGGCCTGTGAAATCCCTCTGGGAGCGGGGATGCTGGTCACGGAAAGGATGTGCATCTGAAGCCCAAATAAAACATATGCTTACTTTTTTCTTGTGGAGAAAATACACCACAGCATTGTGAGTTATTGTATTCTATCTGTCATAACTCTGTATTTCAAAAAGCTCAAATCTGTGAAGAAACACTTGTGTAATGTATATTCAAAGGTTGTGATCAAAGGTTTGTGATCACCTGCTCATCCACAGTCTTTCTATGAAGTAAAAGATCTTCATGACTTTAATGCAATAGACATTTTATAAAATTCACATTTTCTAAGCCCTTTCTCTCTCTCTCTCTCTCTCTCTCTCTCTCTCTCTCTCTCTCTCTCTCTCGCTCAGCCATGGCAAGGTGTTTGGACAGTGAAGAGACCTCTGAATGTTGAAAGCAAGAAAAGTGGTGAGGATGTTGCTCTATTCCTGCTCCATATGTGGGTCACAATGACTGATTTTTGCCGTTTCAGATAAATAACTCATCTTAAGGTGGAACTGGCTCCAAATGGAAGAAAGCTGAATGAAAGAAAACACATGCCTTAAATGTGAAAGAGCTTGAGTTACTAATGAGTTGCTGTAGTTATTCAAACAGTGAATTAAAACTTGGACAAGTCAAACAAGCTCCCATCAGCTTCTTATTCACACCTGCGGTTCCACCTTAAAAGACGTACAAAGTTTATTCAATTAAATGAATTAAAGTTGAACTGACTCCAAATTTGGGAGACTGCTAAAGTTGCCTGGAAGTAAATAAATGACAAAAGTTCTACAAAACTAAACAGCTCGATTTAACAACTGAGTTTCTGCGATAATTAAAACAGTGAATAAAAACTTACAGGCAAGTTAAAGAAGTAAAACCATGAACAAGGTACACAGCAAATTCACCAGTGTTCAATCAGCGCTACTGGTGTTACATTAACACTGAGAGTGTTTACATTTAACACTGCAACACTCCGTGTTCATTTAACACTTACAGTGTTGATTGAACACTTGTGAATTTGATGTATACAGTGACCTTCGTATTCAAACCTACCATTCCACCTTAAAAAAGATTCTGACCTTCTGAATGTTATTTGTTATTTATTTGTTTGTTTTTTATTGTGGGTTTCATTTTGTTTTTTTTGTTGTGACAACAGTATGGTTGCTTTTGGTAACTCCACAGTTACAGCATCTATTCTTTAAAGGCTTTGGAATAGTTCCATATCTTCAGAGAACACTGCTTCATCTGTTCCACAGTCCAACACAATGTGGTTTAAACTCCTCTAGCCAACACTTGGCATTTGACATGCAGAGAAGCATGAGCATCAGCTCAAGAGCATTCCATTAGATCTAATGCTCCCTCAGTTCACACTTTGGAAAGAGATGAATGTGGATGGAAGCCTATAGCTGCTGTAATACTAGCCCAAAGATAACAGTGGCGTACATTCTGTTTAGTAAGGAGCTGTGATAGCTTAAACCTAAAATATAACTTCCCTCTCTTTCAGTAATGCACAAGGGTCAGTTACAGTGGTCCTTTCATTTCAGTGAGGATTTGATGGCATTCAGTCAGGTGAGAACATCATTCAGGTCAGGTACTGATGCTGGACAATTCATTGTGGATTACAAAACCTACTGCAACTCATCCCAAAGCTACTGCCCAGTAAACATTTAGCCGTTGATTCAACGTTGAAATAACGTAATGACTGCCGTCTAATTAACGTTCACTTAAGGTTGAAAATGGAAGTTGAAAAGACGTCAAAACACAGACATTGAAAAGATGACTATTCAACGTATTTTGGACGTCCATTGATGTTATTAATTGGTCCCGAAATAAATTACTTGTATAAAACGCGTATTGGACGTCCACTGACGTTATCGATTGGTCACCACTTAACTAACTTATTACGATGGATTTTGGACGTCCATTGACGATTAAAATATGTCCTTGATGGACAGACTACTTTTAGACCTATTTTGAACGTCCAGGGACGATCCTTGTTTACTGGGCGGGTTGTGCTCCATCACTCCAGAGTAGGCAGTTCCACGGCTCCAATGTTCTGTAGCCTATAGCTCTGACTGTAGGGTCACCAGCAGCTGGTTCCAGGCCTCCAGTTTCATTATACCATTCTGTGTATATTATACAAAGCTGGGCACATAATTAAATACACCTTTGTTCCACACTGGGTGCAAATTAAAGTAGCTGGCTTTCTTGTTTAATGACCTGAAAGAACTGTTATATATTCATCAATAAAATACACTCATTGGAATTTATGTCTCCACATTTTTTTTCTAAGAAGTTCCCCGAATTCTCAATGAAATGGAAGGGAATTCTGCTGAATTGTGCTGACTGGGTCATCACCTAAATGCATGCTGACCCCTGGCTCCAAGTAATTGACATAATTCATCAATTCACACGCTTGTTATCAGACTTATTTTTTAACATGCACCGGTTGCTGAATAAACCTTCAGTTTATTGCTATAATAAATGTCCACTAACACTCTATTGGATATGCAATTTTATGTTAGTGCAAGGCTAACAGTGATGCACATGACAGCTCCATCATGCACAGCAGCGTTGCACATCAGCATCACTGGCAACACAAGAGTGGTCTGTATTCAGAAGCCGACCATCAGACAGAGGGTGTAAACAGACGAAGTACAGTCTCTAACTGTATCACAACTACAAGGGGTTAAAGTTTGCAGTGAGGATAAATGCAGCATGTTTTTTTGCATGTAAACACAGTGTGTCTGTTTATCTGTACACACTCACAAACACAGAAGTGTTGTCCTCCTAAAAGAGTCTGGCATAAAACACATGCTTTACTGTGTCCACTCTGCAAAGAGACCAATTATGTTTTGCTCTAAAGGGAGCACTCCCAATCCAACTTTCCTACTGTTTTTTAAACTTTACAGAAGTTCCCGCAGCAGAGGCGCGATGACAGCTGCGTGCTGATAGTGTGCTGAGTTCCCTGTTGAGACACAAGGGCTCTTTTATCTGTCGTTCTGCCTACGCCAGTACAAAGGCTGCAGAACCTCACATTTTTAATCAGCGTGTAGTATAATCAGCATGAAATCAGCACTTTTCAGGTTTGCAACCAATGCATGGTGCATTATTTTATGGCGGAAAATAACACCACATGAAAAAATCATAAGGATGGTTCACTGCATGGAAATATTTTGTAACTTAAAATTTGTTGAATGTGCAATTAAAACACAAAAAAAGCATCTGTAAGTAACACTATGTAAAATATTTATCTTAAAATGATCTTCAAAATGGCACAGTGGTGCAGCAGGTAGTGTCTCAGTCACATAGCTACAGGGGCCTGGAGGTTGTGAGTTTGATTCCCGCTCTGGGTGACTGTCTGTGAGAAGTGTGGTGTGTTCTCCCTGTGTCTGCGTGGGTTTCCTCCGGGTGACTGTCTGTGAGGAGTGTGGTGTGTTCTCCCTGTGTCTGCGTGGGTTTCTTCCGGGTGACTGTCTGTGAGAAGTGTGGTGTGTTCTCCCTGTGTCTGCGTGGGTTTCCTCCGGGTGACTGTCTGTGAGGAGTGAGGTGTGTTCTCCCTGTGTCTGCGTGGGTTTCCTCCGGGTGACTGTCTGTGAGGAGTGTGGTGTGTTCTCCCTGTGTCTGCGTGGGTTTCCTCCGGGTGACTGTCTGTGAGGAGTGTGGTGTGTTCTCCCGGTGTCTGCGTGGGTTTCCTCCTGGTGCTCCGGTTTCCTCCCACGCTCCAAAAACACACGTTGGTAGGTGGGTTGGTGACTCAAAAGTGTTCGTAGGTGTGAGTGTGTGAGTGAATGTGTGTGTTGCCCTGTGAAGGACTGGCGCCCCCTCCAGGGTGTATTCCTGCCTTGAGCCCAATGATTCCAGGTAGGCTCTGGACCCACCGTGACCCTGAACTGGATAAGGGTTACAGATAATGAATGAATGAATGAATGTAAGATCTTCAAAATCATTGGGATGTTTCAGTGACCTGTAATAGGGAAAATAGTGCCTCTGTCTTTGCTGTTCTGGGCTCAGCACTGCAGAAACTGTCGTATGTAAATGTTGGAGGCAGGTAGGAACCCCCCACCCTCACACTCCCCATTAATGTCACCACAGTGCTGTCAAAATGAATTTCAGTAGAAGGAGCCTGAGGTGAAAAAATAAATAATTAATTTTTATCTAGTGTTCCTTTAATTTTCTTATATTGTTATTTAACTGTTCTCCCTGTGTCCGTGTGGGTTTCCTCCAGGTGCTCCGGTTTCCTCCCACATTCCAAAAACACTCGTTGGTAGGTGGATTGGCGACTCAAAAGTGTCCGTAGGTGTGAGTGAATGTGTATGTGTGTGTGTCGCCCTGTGAAGGACTGGCGCCCCCTCCAGGGTGTATTCCCGCCTTGTGCCCAATGATTCCAGGTAGGCTCTGGACCCACCGCGACCCTGAACTGGATAAGCGCTTACAGATAATGAATGAATGAATGAATGAATGAATGAATGCATGTTATGTAACTGATAAAAGAAAACAGAAAGGATTTCTAATGTTTTCACTGAACCACTAATAAATATGAACAAGTTTAGAACTTATCTATTCGAGGGTTGATACCATTTGCAGCGCCACCGTGCCAACTTAGTTCTCTTTTAATTTATTTTCACTCAGGATTAGACGTCTATAGTAATGTATTTGAGGGCCACATGTTAAAATCATCTATCAGGCCCATTTTGATTCATCTGAAGATGATTTGACTGAATCACTTCACATTTTCCTTTTCAGAATACCTAAATGTTTGAATTTTGGATCACCTCTCAGCGACTCCTTAACGGTGTCAAGAAACTACAGCAGGTTTCATCATTCTGATTCCCTACAAGTCACAGATTAGCTGGATTTACCTTGTTAAACTATGATTAGTGTGAAAGTCTGCAGAATAATGTGTCCCATTTTCAGTCATTACGAGATATTTTCAGCACCATGGACAGCAGCATGTGAAGTGGCTGTTAGAAAGGAGGCCATGTGAGGTAAAAAAAAAAAAACTCACAACAATCCCTCTTCTAAATGTGTTTTTCTTCCACATGGAATGATAAACACCTGCAGAGACCTTGCCTGTGGCCGGTCAGTCAGAAAATTAGCCGTATGCCTGACTGTCCCAAGGCAGAGGTCACTTCAGCTCAAGGCAAGTGATGTGCAGTGAAACACTTGAAAGGGCACTAAGGTAAACAGAATTTAAGAGAGAAAAAGATGCATGACTGATGTGGACACCTGCTCAACCAATATTTCTTCTGAGTTGTAGGATATTCATGAGGAGTTTGTCCACCCACCGAACCTCTTCCCCCAGTAGCCTCTACCCTTCAAGGAAGGCTTTACACTAGATGCTGTGATGGATGTTTGATTGGTGGGCTGTAAACACATGGTAACTTTGAGCAGTTATAGAAGATGAGTGAATGAATGAATGAATGAATGAATGAATGAACATAGCTCAGTGATCAGAAACTGACCATAGATTAAGAGAACAACTAAAAAAAACAACATCAACAGATGAATCAAAGTCTCCACCTCCACATCAGCACTGGAGGTGTTTCTAATAAAGTGGACCAAGGATATAAAAAATACTCCCTGTCTGGGTGTTGAGGTTATGCTTCAGGACAGTCGTTTTATAACCTGTGCCTATTATCTAAACCTCTCTGCCCTGTAGGACAAAAGGGGAATGACCCAAAACTGGCTGAGCTGTGCTAGGGTCCTTTCCCACAGCGATACAAAGAGTGGAACATCGATATGCATTATACACCCCATCATTGCTCCAGATTCCACATAGAAAGCGAAAAAGTGGCAAAAGAAGCCCCTCATGTCCTTGCTTTGTATTCATCATCTGAAAAAAGCCAAATCAATGCCATTCACATCATAATTCCCCCCCACGCCTGGACTCCATTCTGCCTTGCTCTCCTTCAAATTTGAATCACGCCGCATGGCAATCTTGGCCATTGATTGCATCTTTTACAGTAGCGCCGTTCTGTTCTTCTTGTAATTATCAGCCACAATTACACACTTTTTAGGGGCTTTAGAAGCGATATATATCACTTTTTGTGGCCTATTTAGCTAATATCGCTGTGATTACTGATAAGAAAGCATGGTTAATGAATTGTGTTGCTGGAGATAATCACGTCCTCCACACCGCGCCGGGTTAGATTATGTAAAAGTGGCTCAGCTTGCCTTAAAAATGTTAAACAAGAGCAACTGAGTTGGACTTGAAAGGGACACGATATTCAACAGCATGTTACGAAGATACGGATTATAGCCCCTGCCTCCCATCTTTAGGTTTTGGATTAAACTATTGCGAAGATCAAAGATCCCTACATCAAGCCGTCTTCCTCTTTCTTCAGCATGTGTGTCTGTGTGTGTATGTGTGAGTGTGTATCTCAATAGGGTGCTCTGCCTCCAACACCCTTTCCGCTGTGATTCCAGTTTGAAAGCCTCCACAGACTTTAATCACCACTTCCTCCTCTCCTGTCCTCCGGCAACCTTAGAGCGCCTTATCTGCCAATGTCTGCGCAGGTTGCTTGGCTCTTATGTCCGAATTTTGAAAGATAGTGCATGAAATATTATTGAATTATACATGGAGGCATCCACCCACCATCTGAGTACCTGTGATCTCAGCTCAATCCCCAACAGAACAGGTACTCTGAGGGGAGAAGATAACGAAACCGGGACCACTTCAACAAAACGTCATAGTGTTAAATTCATCTAAATTAGCAGAGCTTAGGGATGTATGTTATTCACCCAAATGACTGATTCATGCTACTTTAAGGTGCACCCTTTAATGACCCATTAATTATAGTTTATATAATCTCTACAGACATGCATTGAGTAACAGAATGGGATGAATAGGTTTATGTGGCTGTTTACAAATTCCTCACACTAAATGTTCCAGTACTTATTGTAAAGCCTTTCCAGAAGTGTAGACACCATTACTGCAGCAAAATTACAACAAACTCCTTATTAATACCCTTCGTTTTAGAAGAAACTTTCGGCATAGGGGTGTTTTTTGGTGTATGTGTTTTGCTTAGCATGACCAAATTGGGTAGAAATCCAACAGAACCATTTTTTTGTGAGATATGAGGTTTAACTGAGTCTCCTGTATGCAACACGGGGCTTTTGGGAAAGCTTGAACAAGCAGGAGAAGTAAACAAATAAAAAGCACAAGCAATACCAGCGAAATTGATGTTTGTTTATGATTTCAGACACTGTGTTTAAACGTTCCAGCCGCGGGAAGGGCCAGAACGTCCTCGTTCATCATGTTTTATTAGACACTGCTGTACAAACAGAACCATCATTGTACACTGTAAAGATTATTTCACATCGTTGACGTCTTACAGTGTGAATAACTGAGAGCAAAACTCAGAAAAATGATGGTGCATTGGAAGAACTGGTTTCGGTTTCTGAAGAAATATGTTCAGAGGCTAAAACAGAGAAAAGAAATAGGAAAATATCCAAATATTTTTTTTACTGCAATAAACAACAAGGATATGTGATGTGTTTATTCATCTGTGATTGTTTTCATTGACCTGCCACAACAGATTGTATTTTGTTCATATAAACAAGTTCAATTTAATTCCAGCAGCAGACTGGAATTATATTAAATAATATAATAAATAAAAAATTATATCACTGTTCCGTTTAATTACACTTGCTAACTGTTATTACTCCTGTTTTGCTTTATAGAGATATCATTTTTGGGAGTAACGCATGATACAAAAGTGACCAACAGTCCATAATCATTGTGACTGATCCTTCTTGTCATAATGTTCCAGAAGAGACAGATCTGGAAAAGAGGTAGGTCTAGTTGTAAATTGAGGTCCTTGCTGAAATAACCATGGGATCCCATGTTGGGACAAAGTTGGGACACTAAACAAAGTGTGAATAAAAACTGAATGCAATGATGTGGAGGTGCCAACATCTAATATTTTATTCAGAATAAAACACAAATCACAGATCAAAAGTTTAAACTGAGAGAATGTATCATTTTAAGGGATAAATATGTTGATTCAAAATTGCATGGCGTCAATAAATCCCAAAAAAGTTGGGACAAGGCCATTTTTTACCACTGTGTGGCATCCCCCCTTCTTCTTACAACACTCAGACGTCTGGGGACAGAGGAGACCAGCTTCTCAAGTTTAGAAATAGGAATGCTCTCACATTGATGTCTAATACAGGCCTCTAACTGTTCAATCGTCTTGGGCCTTCTTTGTCGCACCTTCCTCTTTATGATGCGCCAAATGTTCTCTATAGGTGAAAGATCTGGACTGCAGGCTTGTCATTTCTGTACCCGGATCCTTCTCCTACATAGCCATGATGTTGTGATTGCTGCAGAATGTGGTCTGGCATTATCTTGTTGAAAAATGCAGGGTCTTCCCTGAAAGAGATGACGTCTAGATGGGAGCATATGTTGTTCTAGAACCTGAACATAGTTCTCTGCATTAATGGTGCTTTTCCAGACATGCAAGCTGCCCATGCCACAAGCACTCAATCAATCCCATACCATCAGTGATGCAGGCTTCTGAACGGAGCGTTGATAACAACTTGGGTTATCCTTGTCCTCTCTGGTCCGGATGACATGGCGTCCCAGTGTTCCATAAAGAACTTCAAATCGTGACTCATCTGACCACAGAACAGTCTTCCATTTTGCCACACTCCATTTTAAAAGACCCCTGGCCCAGTGCAAACGTCTGAGCTTGTGGAGCTTGCTTAGAAATGGCTTCCTCTTTGCACTGTAGAGTTTCAGCTGGCACGAGCATCCAGTAGAGTTTTACGGCCTTGACCCTTACGCACAGCAATTGTTCCAGATTCTCTGAATCTTTTGATGATGTTATGCACGGTTGATGATGATAACTTAAAAGTCTTTGCTATTTTACGCTGGGTAACACCATTCTGGTATCACTGCACTATCTTTCTGCACAACAATGGTGGAATTGGTGATCCTCTTACTATCTTGGCTTCAGAGAGACACTGACACTCTGAGAAGCTCTTTTTATACCCAATCATGTTGTCAATTGACCTAATTAGTGTTAATTGGTCTTCCAGCTGTTCGTTATATGCTCAATTTCCTTTTTCCAGCCACTTATTGCTATTTGTCCCAACTTTTTTGGGATTTGTTGACACCAATGTCAACATATTTTTCCTTTAAAATGTTACATTTACTCAGATTAAACTTTTGATCTGTCATCTATGTTCTATTACGAATAAAATATTGACATTTGCCATCTCCACATCACTGCATTCAGATTTTATTCACAATTTGTTTAATGTCACAAGTTGTTTAACTTTTTTGGAATCCGGTTTGTATCTTATCTTGAACGCAATGTATGTTTCTCTGAAATCACAATAAACTGTTACCAGTCCTGTTCCTGCATCAATGGTATCTTCAAAATTAATCAACTCACCCTTGCCGTGAGCTCTGATGCCCCCTGCAGCTCTGACAGATGTTGAGTTTTGCATGTTTCTCTAATAAACTCACATTCCACATCCCATCCTGTCCTGTCTAGCTGCATCACTGTCTGTTACAGGAACTGTAACATCTCAGTTCATTAAACTCTACAGAGGACAATGCAGACAGCTGAATGTTCAGTACATTTTCTATTCACACTGCAGCCTCAAGGCCTCCAATATGTTAGAGGATGCCTCCCACCTTTCCAACAATCTTTGAACTCCTCTGCCATCCACTGAAATTTCTGTAGATTTGGCTCAAGGACTACAACACTGGACAACAGCTTCTATCCCCAAGCTGTTAGGATCCTGAAAGCTCAAAGTACTCCACATGCTGCACTGACATTTTAAAATCAATAATACTGCACAGACCACTTTAACAGGTGCATATAAGAGCCACTGAAGATCTACGGTTTACATATTTTCTGTACAGTAACTGTTACTGATTGTAAGGACTGATGACAACAAAGATCAACTTGACAATCAAGTCCAGCACGCGTTTCCACTGTTGTTCAAATCATCTGAGATGAGCTTGGGCCCAGAGAAGTCAACAGTATTTCTGCTGACTTCTCCTTATGTAATAGAGTTTGAGGTTTTATTTCTTGATGAAGCAGCCAGGTGTGTTAAGTCACAACAGTTTTTGAAGTGTTTGCAATTGTTTTTCACTATAACATGCTGGTTTCTTATGCAGTGCTGTCTGAGGGCTTGAAGGTCAATAGTGCTTTACCTTGCTCTGCGTAGTCTGAGATTATAGAAGGTTTCCCGAATGTTTTCTCAGTATTATGTACGCTAAAGTGTGAAATATTATATTCCTAACTACCTTTGAAAAGACATGAACACCTTAGCACTCATAATGTTTTTGGGGACTCCTTCATATTTCAAACAAAACATCTTGAAGTCTGAGTATTTCATGTTCACCAGCTTGTTGTGGTATCTTTTAAAACAGTGTACCTTGAAAATTCTGTAAACTTTTCACTTATGTTGCCTCTCTCCCAACTTTTTGGAGTGTCAAATTCAAGATGTGTTTTTATTTTAAAACACATTGATAAGAGAAATATTTTGCTAATTTTTCTGTCAGTTAAATAGTGTGCATCCAAACCAAGAACCACACTTAAAAAAACTTTTTTTTTATTTTCACAAAATGAAAACATCTATATCCAGAGATATATTCTGAGTAACATGTACTCATTCTCTGACGTTATATCTGGATGTAAATGATTTAATTGCATGCAACCCTTTGACATAAAAAATTAAATACATTCAAAGTGTCATTTTGTTCAGTACATTGCAGAATATTTATTTAAAACCTTCATTAGAGTGTTTTAACTCTGCTCTTCTGTTTAAACTCTTCAACTCCTTGCTCTAAGACGTACCAATCATAGTAGTTCCTGAATAATTTATAGCAGAATTGTTAGTCTTAATATGAATAATTAAGTGATGTTAAGGAGTTAAACTTTTTCTAGAAGAGTTTTTTTTTTTTTTTTTTTTTTGAGGCATGGACTAAGCTAAATGCTTCAGTGCTGAAGTAGCTTAGCTTTGGGTGCATGACAGGTTCCAAAGGGTGTGAAGGTGAAGGTGAACTGGAAAAAAACAACCACTGTATTCCTAGAAGATTCTCATCTTTTCTGCTCCACCTCAGATAATCAGTGACATTCTGTCTTTATTAAAATCGCTGAAATCCCGCCATCTTCAGGCTTTTTTGGATGAATGCAATGACTGCCATTAGAAGTTCACTGGGTCTAGTTAATGGCAACAAAGTAGATAATGGCTAAGCATTGTAGCAAGTAATTGTTGGGCCCTATGTGTGTCTGGAGCTTAAATTATAATGCAATTATGCTGTCATTACAGGGCATGAGGATTTAAATGGAGTTGACCGTAAGGGGACAGAAGGCATAAGAGTCAGTAAGAGATCATGGGCTAATGGACTCTGATCTCACACATATTAACTTCATTAGAGAACAGGCTCGGATCAGTGTCTGTTATTCTGACCTTAGACCTCACGAGTTAGTCAGTGAAATGCAGAACTTTTAAAGATGAACTCCAGAGTCTAATTTTCATCCATGTGTCTTATAGTGACCTTACCTAAGGCTGGATTAACACAGTCGAACTTACAATCTTTTTTTATGTAGGGTGCGACTGAAATACAGAGAAAAAACTTTGAAATAACATCCTTGTTTCTACAGGGTGGGCCATTAATATGGATACACCTTAATAAAATGGACATGGTTGGTGATATTAACTTCCTGTTTGTGGCACATTAGTATATGGGAGGGGG
Source organism: Hoplias malabaricus (assembly GCF_029633855.1). NCBI lineage: Eukaryota > Metazoa > Chordata > Actinopteri > Characiformes > Erythrinidae > Hoplias > Hoplias malabaricus. Next base: position 72,259,630 of record NC_089801.1, read on the forward strand.
GAAACTTTTCAAGATTGGTGGTGACCATGGCGGCCATTCTGAAGTCTGCCATTTTGGATCCAATTTTTGTTATCAGTGGGAAGAGGGTCATGAGTTATTTACAAGGTTCCGCCCACTTACAAAATGTGTTCAAAGTGCTGCCCATTGTGTTGGATTGTCAATGCAACCCTCTTCTCCCACGCTGCACACTCTGAGAGCAACACCGCAGGAGAAATGCTAGCACAGTCTTCCAGTATCCGTAGTTTTAGGTGCTGCACATCTTGCATCTTCACGGCATAGACAATCGCCTTCAGATGACCCCAAAGATAAAAGTCTAAGGGGGTCAGATTGGGAGACCTTGGGGGCCATTCAACTGGCCCACGACGACCACTTTCTAGGAAACTGTTCATCTAGGAATGCTCGGACCTGACACCCATAATGTGGTGGTGCACCATCTTGCTGGAAAAACTCAGGGAACGCGCCAGCTTCAGTGCATAAAGAGGAAAACACATCATCATGTAGCAATTTCACATATCTAGTGGCGTTGAAGTTTCCATTGATGAAGAAGCGCCTCAATATATTTGTACCCCATATACCACACCATACCATCAAGATGTGCAGCACCTGAAACTAAGGATACTGGAAGCCTGTGCTAGCATTTCTCCTGCGGTGTTGCTCTCAGTGTGTGAAGAGTGGGAGAAGAGGGTTGCATTGACAATCCAATTGGCATTGGCTGCCCAATGGGCAGCACTTTGAACACATTTTATAAGTGGTCAGAAACTTGTAAATAACTCATGAAAGAATAAAGTTACATTAAAACCACCATAGTTTTTCTTGTGAAATTCCCAATAAGTTTGATGTGTCACATGACCCTCTTCTCATTGAAAAAACAAAAGTTGGATCCAAAATGGCTGACTTCAAAATGGCCGCCATGGTCACCACCCATCTTGAAAAGTTTCCCCCCTCTCATATACTAATGTGCCACAAACAGGAAGTTAATATCACCAACCATTCCCATTTTATTAAAGTGTATCCATATAAATGGCCCACCCTGTACATTCATTTTTCATATTATCAGCTCCACAAAGCTTAGGTCTTATTTGGCTGGTGTAAGTTTCATCATTACACCAGTGAATTGTGTTAACTTGTGGAAAAGGTGTAGCATATCCACCCCTAAGTGGATCTCAGTAGAATTGTATTATTCGAATTTGCCTAAAAGGTTACCACAGTTCCTTGGTATAACATTTAAATAAGAATAAGTAACTGTCATATGTCCCAGCAGCCCCTGCTGTTGTTTTTGTTACTGCTTTTCAAAAGTCCTAGACCAGTGTGGCTCTTGTCAAATGTGTCAAAACATGATGAATATGTGTCTGAGGGTTTGTTTGGATTCATGCAAATGCCAAGAGCATGCTAACAAAACGGAGAGAGTGATTATGCAAATTCACAAATGCACTCATATCAGTGAACATTGGCTGACATTGAGAGAATAGTGGAAATCTTAATTACCGTACACTGAAGACAATGAAACTCATTGCTGTTGTTTTTTTTTAAAGATTTTAATGGCTCATATCCCATGTTTCTCATTGTATTTATACCCTAGAGCCCATTATTCCATTAGTACCAAAACTGTCACAATTCATCTTCATGTCACGATGTAAATTAGCAGTGTTTGGATAGGCTGTACTGTATTGTAAGTAGTTAAAGTTAAAACACATGAACGAGTAGTTGGATGAAGGTAAATGTGTGGATTATGACATCATAAATACTATTTTAGTAGCCTTTATAAATCATAATCAATAATGCTTTATTTCAATACTCACACATCCACTCACTCACTCACTCACATTTAGCAGGCTGAAGATTCTCCACAAAGTGGGTGCCATTACTAATTTATACATCTTATGTGCATCTTAAGTGTGGTGTTTCATAACAGTTACTGTGTCATTGTTCCACTTTAGGGCTTGATATAGAGGTTAAGTTATTCTGCTGACTCCTTAGAACATGGAGAATTAAATAAAAATGATTACATTCCACTTAAAGAAAGTTTCCTCAAGCCAAGCTACAGAACATCATACGTCTAATCTGCATTATGATCAGTGTCATATCCGGTATACTGAAGTAGCCTAGTAGTTCAACATTTTATGTAGTTTCATTTCATGTGTTTGAGATCAAACTGTAATTAGAGTTATGATTACTTTTTATATGCAATATTTGTCAGTTTGTACATGGAACTGCATGAATTATTAATATCAAAGACTCTAAATTAAATGTGCTTTTCTCATTTCAAGTCAAGTTTAAAAATAAAACAAAAATGTTGTATATAATATGCATATTAACATTAAGGGCCTAATGACTTGTAGTTGACTGCAAATGTAGTTGCAGTTGACTTTATTACTTTCCCCCATTAGTTTCATAATATCATAATAACATTATCTTCCACTTGCCACATCACCAACCAGCTGACTGGCTCTTTTTTTGCTGAAGGGTGGGGATGTATCCATATCCAGAATGTTGATTGCTGAAATTGCTGAAACACTGGACTTTATCCACAAACAGTGTTGAGTATTACTAGAACTCACATTCATATTTTAACTGGCGATACGTTTCCTTACTTATAACGTCTCTGCTATTACCCCACTCAACACTGTTGTCTCAAATGTGTCCTAGAAGAGCTTTAATATCATCCAGTGGGCTATTTTTTATTGGACCCAGTACAGTGGTGTCTGTCATTCAAACAAGTAGCAGCTCATAATCTGATTGGTGTCACATGTGATAGGCACAACACATTGGTCTGTGAGTAATCTGAACTGAATCTGTACCATAATGGCTAGAAAAGATAAACACTCAAACAAAAGCACATATTTCCAAAATCGTATAAGATTTGAGAATAAGGAAGCATTCTTAAGGTATGAGTTGACGTTAATGAACTGATAAGAGGTCTGTCTGATGTTGTTTTTACCCAAAAAAGATATGCAGCGGTCTTCAAAACAGTCTCAAAAAGTCAGATTCAGACAGTTTTTGTTTTCTATGTCATAAACCTAAATAACCAATCAACCATCAACTTGGGTGTCAGATGTAAAACATTTTCAAGGTAATAGCAGCCTTCGTTCTTTGAAATAACACTACTTTGGTGAATTTTAAGTGTTTTTAATTGGTTTAACTGATGACAGGAAACCAAGTTAGTGGGTTGTTTTGACAGACAGCGTTGATATCAATGAGAGTAAATTGGTATTTTCTCCCTCTGTTTTAGCTCTTACTTTCGTCTAATCAGGAATTGTTGTTTGTTCAAAGTACTCTGACAGAAATGTTTCCCCTAAGTTGTATAACAAAGTCATCAATAGCTTAAAGACTGCCACGAGGCCTGAGGATCCATCTGAAGGAGTTTGCTTGAAGATGTGGCTTAGGGAGGGTGGGAATAAATGTCTATTATACACATTATTACCCTTAATGTATGTTATAAAGTATACGGGGAGGCTTTGATATCATCTTCGGTATTTCATTTCCAGCATGACTCATCCCCCTCTGGCCGGGTCGAAAACGTGCTGAGTCAGCAAAGTGATGACTGATCAGCGAAGGGAGCTTTCCCCAGATAGGAAGCACTAGCGGCCTGTGGAGGAACGCTATGACATAAAGGAGACACTTCTGAGGCTATAGCAGCATTTATGCAAAGTAATTTCATGATGTTGTCAGTACAAGATACAGTTTGTGTTGAAGTGGATTAAATATAATGGCTTAATGTAATATTAAAACAGTGTAAGCAAGTTGTTGAAATCGCTCCTCTCTAAAACCTGGTCCACCAGATTTTAGCATTGCATTTGTAGTGAGTTTCATTAACTTAAATGGGGGCATTTTATGAAACAATTGCTTGGAGAGTGCATGTGCACATTGATTTGTGGGTGTGGACAGTCTACCAACACACAAACTGGACACACAATGTGAGAGGTAAAGCTGAGGTTAAACAGTTCTAAACTAACACCAAGTGTGTGGAGCAATGAATACTGATTAAATATAAAGAAAATGAGAACAGATGAGAAAGAAAACCAAAGTGAATAGGGCTAAAATCCAGAGCTTCTGCTCCTAGCAACGCACTCCTGGGCTCTCACACTGAACTGAGCTGTGACCCATTCTCATTTAAAAAGTACAGGCACTGAAACCAGTCATTATGAACAGGGCTGTTTAGACAGGGGGAGAACAGTGGTGTTTTGTTTGGTCTTTGTGGCATTTTGACCTCAGGTCTGACATCTGACTCGAGTATTGAGTCAAGATCTGACATCGAATGTGAGTCATAAACCATAAGATCTGACATCTGACTCAAAGGGTGAATCATAATGTCTGACATCTGACTCAAGTCCTGAGATCAGATTTGAGTCATAAATCCAAAGATGAATTCTAAGATCTGATATCTGACCCAAATAAAGGGTCATAATATATGACATCTGCAAAAGTCATGAATCATAAGATCTGACATCTGTCTTGAATAGTGAGTCGTAAACCCTGACATCTGACTCGAGTACTGAGTCAAGATCTGACATCAAATGTGAGTCATAAACCATAAGATCTGACATCTGACTCAAAGGGTGAATCATAATGTCTGACATCTGACTCAAGTCCTGAGATCAGATTTGAGTCATAAATCCGAAGATGAATTCTAAGATCTGATATCTGACCCAAATAAAGGGTCATAATATATGACATCTGCAGCGGTCATGGATCATAAGATCTGGCATCTGTCTTGAATAGTGAGTCGTAAACCCTGATATCTGACTCGAGTACTTAGTCAAGATCTGACATTGAATGTGAGTCATAAACCATAAGATCTGACATCTGACTCAAAGGGTGAATCATAATGTCTGACATCTGACTCAAGTCCTGAGATCAGATTTGAGTCATAAATCCAAAGATGAATTCTAAGATCTGATATCTGACCCAAATAAAGGGTCATAATATATGACATCTGCAGCGGTCATGAATCATAAGATCTGGCATCTGTCTTGAATAGTGAGTCGTAAACCCTGACATCTGACTCGAGTACTGAGTCAAGATCTGACATCGAATGTGAGTCATAAACCATAAGATCTGACATCTGACTCAAAGGGTGAATCATATTATCTGACATCTGACTCAAGTCCTGAGATCAGATTTGAGTCATAAATCCAAAGATGAATTCTAAGATCTGATATCTGACCCAAATAAAGGGTCATAATATATGACATCTGCAGAGGTCATGAATCATAAGATCTGGCATCTGTCTTGAATAGTGAGTCGTAAGCCCTGACATCTGACTCGAGTCATGAATCTTAAGATCTGCCATTTGACTTGAGTCATGATTCAAAATATCCGATGTCTGACTTGTCATGAATCATACGATACAGAGTTTTAGATTAAAAAAGATGTAATAAAGGACCCATGGGCCTCAGTGCCATCTCCGGCCTCCCATTGGTTATGCGACTGACTGTAGAGCTGTGTGAGTGTGATAGGAGGACGACGTGGATGTTCGTGTACATTGTAAGAGCTGAGTGTGTAGCTCAGTCCAATTCTCTCGACCCGAGCGAACTCTTGTGTAGAAAGTTGCTTGATTTGTTCGAAACTCTTTATCGCTTGGCAGAGTCGAACGCCTTATTTTTTTCAGTGTCTGAAAAACACACAGAAACTTTCCAAGATCCTGAGATTACCCCTGCTTCCCCGCACATTTTCTAACAGGAAGCAAGCAGGAGAGGAGTAACTGAGGAGAAGAAGAGAAATAAATAAATAAAGTATTATGCCGAGCCACGCTAAAACGGCAAAGCGGCTCGCATTTCCACTGCCACGAGTGTGTGCTCTGTGTGAGGAACAATGCACAGGGAGTGTGTGTGTGTGTGTGTGCGTGTGTGTGTGTGTGCGTGTGTGTGTGTGTGTGTGTGTGTGTGTGTAAGAGTGTGAAATCCTCTCAAAGAAAGGGATGAATGTTTCATGAATGAGGCGCACACCCGCTCCCCTTTTTTGAAAGAACAAAGTGCAACTAGCCCCGTGCACACACACACACACACTCAGCATTTATAAATAAGGGGATGTTCGCACACTAGCCTGCTTCGACAACAAAACATGAGACTGCTGGGATTTTTTGCACTAACGACATGAATAATGCGTTTCGCACTTTAAAAGGGGAGAGAGAGAGAGAGAGAGAGAGAGAGACCCAAATCTGCTGAACCTGGAGGAAAATAACGAGATCCAAGATGAATACCAAAAGGGAAATATCCAAAATAATGTGAGGTAAGAGTTATTCACCCTACGTGAGATTCACATGAGACAAGTGTGATACTCACCTGAGAATCCTATGGCCTCTTATGACTCACGACTCAGTGCTCAAGACAAATATAAAATTCACATGAGACTCCTACAAATGTGAGTCATAACCTCTAATGTCTGAGCGGACTGAGAAGTGAGTCATATGATGCTAGTTAGGATGCAAGTCACAATTCATGTAATTGTATCTGTCACATCTAAATATTAAGTTGTAAGTCATAAAATCTGAAGTCAGAATCAAGTCATGAGAGTCAAGCGGTAAGTCACAAGATCGAATGTCCATGAAAAGCCATGAGCAGTAAGATCTGAAATCTTGGTTAAATTGCAAGTGATAAAATCTGAAGTCTGAGCTGAATTATGTATCAAAGGTCTGATGTCTGAGCTGAGTCAAGGGTCATAAGGTGTGAAGTCCGAATTGAGTCGTGAGTTGTAAAGTCTGCGTTCAGTCATGAGTCACAAGGTCTAAAGTCTGAATTGAGTCATGAGTCATAAGGTCAGATGTATGAGCTGAGTTGTCAGTCATAAGGTCTGCTGTCCATGAGTCATAAATTCTGAAGTATGAGCTTAATCGTGAGTCATAATGTCTGATGGTCTAGTTGAGTTGTGTGTCATAAGATCTGAAGTCCAAGCTGAGTTGTGAGTCATAAGATCTGAAGTCCGAGCTGAGTTGTGAGTCATAAGATCTGAAGTCCAAGCTCAGTTGTGAGTCATAAGGTCTAAAGTCCGAGCTGAGTTGTGTGTCATAAGGTCTGAAGTTCGAGCTGAGTTGTGAGTCATAAGGTCTGATGTCCGAGCTGAGTTGTGAGCCATAAGGTCTGAAGTCCGAGCTGAGTTGTGAGTCATAAGGTCTGATGTCCGAGCTAAGTTGTGAGTCATAAGGTCTGAAGTCCGAGCTAAGTTGTGAGTCATAAGGTCTGAAGTCTGAGCTGAGTTGTGAGTCATAAAGTCTAAAGTCCGAGCTGAGTTGTGAGTCATAAGGTCTGAAGTCCGAGCTGAGTTGTGAGTCATAAGATCTGAAGTCCGAGCTAAGTTGTGAGTCATAAGGTCTGAAGTCCGAGCTGAGTTGTGAGTCATAAGATCTGATGTCCGAGCTGAGTTGTGAGTCATAAGATCTGAAGTCTGAGCTGAGTTGTGAGTCATAAGATCTGATGTCTGAGCTGAGTTGTGAGCCATAAGATCTGAAGTCTGAGCTGAGTTGTGAGTCATAAGGTCTGATGTCCGAGCTGAGTTGTGAGCCATAAGGTCTGAAGTCCGAGCTGAGTTGTGAGTCATAAGATCTGATGTCCGAGCTAAGTTGTGAGCCATAAGGTCTGAAGTCCGAGCTAAGTTGTGAGGCATAAGGTCTGAAGTCCGACTTGTGTCATGAGTCATAAGATCTGAAGTCCGAGCTGAGTTGTGAGTCATAAGGTCTGAAGTCCGAGCTGAGTGTTGAGTTATAAGCTCTCGTGGCCTAGTTGTGTCATGAGTCATAAGATCTGAAGTTCAAGCTGAGTCCTGAGTCAAAAGGGCTGATAAACGAAGTGAGTCATGAGTCATAAGATGTGAAGAGTTATAAGCCATGAGATTTTAAGTCTGATCTGAATCACTATTCAAAATATTTGAAGTTCTGAATATTTTCTTTTTTTTTGGGTGACATTTCTTTTTCATTCAATATTTGCAAACTAACATTATTGCTCTATTAACTAGCTGGAATAAATTGGATTATCTCACATTAAAACTTTTTGTAATACTCAGAGCACTTATTGTTAATAGTGTGGGTATCAAATTTGAATTGGTCGTCCACATTTATTGCAAATGACAGTGAAATAATCTATTAAATCAACCCAGCTCTAATTGCCATGTTTGTGAAAATTTGTGTGGAATCTCTAACCCTTTCTCTTCATTGTAATGCTTTATAAAATGATCTCCCTCTCTCTTTCTGTGTGTGTGTCACCTTTTTCTGAATTCATTGGGACCTTTCTCTGACCATGAAATACACATGACAGAGCCCTTTAGAGAACTCTGTTCACTCTGCCATGTTTGACACCTGCAGTTACTAATTCTGCTGAGCGAAGCTCCTCTAGTCGACAGTTTTACATGCCGTTTTTTTTTTTTTTTGAAGGTCTACATCGAATCGTTACCATAGCTTTTTTACTGCGGCCCTTTTACTGCTAATTTCACAGTTGCTTGGATACAAGGGAATTTAATTTGTAAAGAGCAAATAAGGTCTGTGTGATCCCTTAAGCCTGAAGAGAGGCAGAAGAGGAGAACGTCCACGCTACTGGCTTTTTTCTCAGGCCCATCACATTGGTCATATATTTTAGCGAGTAGCCCAGTTCCCCTCATATTTCACTGGCTTCATGTCCAATTAGATAGTCTCTTAACTCATTAGTATGGGTCCGTTGAGCCAGCTTCGCAATTTTCCTGGAGATGATGAAACGTTGAATGGTGTGGAGTACCACACATGGCTAGAACTCGCTCATATAAACTAGCGCTGCATGAAACCTCCATAATTTAACCCCTTAAAACTCCAAGGAACAGCGGGGGTTTCCATATTTCCATTCCTGACTCATGTAGCATAACTTACATATTAGTTTCAGGGCAGTTACTGAATAATTCATGGCAATAACTGAATGAAAAGCCTTGAGAGTAATAGCAAAATCATACACTTGCAGATTACATTGACCAATCCTCTAGATCTTGGCCAACCTGAGCACAACCAGAGAAAGGGTTGATATACCAGTGTTGGGCCCCCCACCCCCTCCTTGATTAAGGTGAACTAGGGAGGCAGCGGGTTGAATTTGTGGGCTCACATCGATTGAACTTCAAGTCCACAGGACCTGGAGCAACGCTACACTTTGTCCCAGGCATACAATTAGTGTTAATGTCCACTGGCTGTCTCCTGCACACACATTAACCAAACACTGATGGAGCAGATAAGTGACTTTGTCCCTTGACAAATCTGTGCTCCTGTAGAACAAAGATGCTGAACACTAAATCTCACAACCGATGGACGAGAAGTGTCGTCTAGTCATTCAGTCAGACACTTTCAGTTCAATGTGATGTGCCACATTATGCTCCCCTTGCATTACCCCAGATACAAGGCGTTGTAACATTTGGGGGCACGTCCGGGATCTCTGGGTTCTTGTCTATGGAAGTTTGAGCAACAGGAAATGAACATGTGTGATATAATGTGTAATTGCATATGTAGAAATGATGTTACATTTACATAAGCCTACACTGCATTCATTACAGTTTGTTACAATGCGTTAAATGTTAACTAAAAAGTCGTTAGAGTTACAATCATGGGACATGACACACTTACACACATAATACTTAATCTAGTTGTATAAAATGTAATACAAATAGGTAAAAACATCAACCATAAAAGCACACTTTGCACTTTCACAGTAACTTGAGTCACCTATCCTCCCCATCCATGACTTGCTATACCTCATCAATCACAAAGTCCACCATAGGACCCCACAGATATTTTTTTTTTCTATGCAGTCTTATTCCGTGGTCAGTTTATGTACACCCAAGACTAAAAAAAATTATTTTTGTACTATTCTCAGAAATGAGTCTTCATTCTCACTGCTTGTTACACTTACACCAGCATCACATTCTATACCATACCACTGTCCTGTTGGTGTCACTATTGTGCTGAGAACAGATCACCATCTTAATAACATCTGGTCAGCAGTGGCCCTGTAGTTTTAACTAGTGCACATTAAAGAATGGGCACTGCCAAGTTATAGTCAGGAGTTCAGCTACGCTCAGTGATCATAATCTGACAAAGCACTTGGTAGCTCCTTCTTATAAAATGCCCAATGAATGTTGAGGTATTTTCTGTCCAAAACGTTGTTCAGAGAAAGGTGATTCTCTTGAGGTCACTGAGGTCACCATGCCCAATGTCAAATGCTGACTAGAGGGGTATACAGCCCATAATCATGGGCCACTCTGTTCTCTGGATTGATGGAGCTATATACAGATTCTCGAGGTAAGTGGTATTTGTGATCCAGGGCTATCCAGCTTCAGTACGTCCTCAGTAATATTTCATAGCTGAATGCCATAAAATCCTCACAGGATTGTTATAATTTCTAGCTGTGCAGAAGAGCAAAGGCTTTTACCATTGTAAATGTGGACAATCTACTAGTTAATGCTCTTCAGTGCAGAGTTAAAACTGTTCTTTGAGCAATGCCATAGAAGAAACTCTTTTGGTTCCATAAAGAACCGTCGTTTGTTTAAGAGAGTCTGATAAACTGGAAACCAATGAAAGGTCTGTTTCTGTCAAGTAAAGGTATATATGGGCATATATCAGATATTTATGGGGCATGACATCATGTGTTTTGAAAGTCTGAGGTGTTGAGATGCTTGTTGTGTATCTCATATGCTGTCACTGTCATCGCTGTCATCAGACTTCAGTCAGCAGACTGGGGCTTTGATGAACCGGACCACTGTCGCATCATCAGTGAATTGAGACGATGCTTATGTTTGGAGCTTGTGAAGCGAATAAGGTTTGACACAGCTGAAATATGCATGATGCGTCTGCGGTGTCTTTACATATGTGTTTAAAGAAGTTGGCACAACTTTCTCCGGCTCTTTCTCTCCCTCACCCTGTCTCTCCTATCTCTCTATCTCTCTCTGTCTCTTCAAATGACTGTTGTTTTCTCTGTTGTCTATGCAGCATCTGCAGTAGAACCTTTCAAGCTGTTGCCAGTGGAGCGTTCAGAGTCGACAGCCGCACTCAACCAAAGCAGTTCAAGGCCATTATATGATCTCTGCAACTCAGCGGAGACGAGCTGGGACTCCTCTAAAATAAACAGCGAGCTCGAAAATATGTACATGCTGCTCACTTTTTAGGAAGAGGAAGCTGTGTTGTTGATTTAATCACACAGAATTCTGACCGTACCCGAAAGATCATTTTGAGAGTGGGCCTCATTCGGCTCTCCTCACTTCCACCACCCACTCTCTGCTTGTTTTTGTTTGTTTGTTTTGCTAGTATTCAGTTGCGTAACATATATATTTGGACTGAGTCTTTTCATCGTAGCAAAGATGTTTTTGGAAATAAGATGCTAATCAGTAGAAATTCTTCTAGGAAATTCTGTAAATATAGACCTCAAGTGTAGTGGGTTTACAGATGATTTGCAAAACCATCACACTTTTGGAAGCAATGGTGAAGTGGGTATAGACATGGAGATCCCTCTGACTGGCTTAGCATCAATGCTGGCAGTCCAGCAAAGTCCTTATCCTGAAATAAAACATGGCTTTTTACATACTAGCTCAGTGGTGTTCAATATGTGGACTCTGGTTGAGATCTGGACCTAAATGTTATTTCTTACAGGCCGATATGTATAAACAAAAAACTCTATTTATAATCCATTTATATTTTGTGCGATTTCCTACAGTCCAGTCACTGAGCTTGTAAACCATTTCCATAACAATAACAATTAGCAGGCTGTTAGGTTGTTGACTAGTGCTCCTCAAAAGCTGCTTAGCAAATTATTATTGTATTTAATAATAATTAATAAAGCATGGGTGATTCATTAGCTCAGAGTCACACAGCTACCGGGACCTGGAGGTTGTGGGTTTGAGTCCTGCTCCAGGTGACTGTCTGTGAGGAGTGTGGTGTGTTCTCCCTGTGTCTGTGTGGGTTTCCTCCAGGTGAATGTCTGTGAGGAGTGTGGTGTGTTCTCCCTGTGTCTGTGTGGGTTTCCTCCAGGTGACTGTCTGTGAGGAGTGTGGTGTGTTCTCCCTGTGTCTGTGTGGGTTTCCTCCGGGTGACTGTCTGTGAGGAGTGTGGTGTGTTCTCCCTGTGTCTGTGTGGGTTTCCTCCGGGTGAATGTCTGTGAGGAGTGTGGTGTGTTCTCCCTGTGTCTGTGTGGGTTTCCTCCGGGTGACTGTCTGTGAGGAGTGTGGTGTGTTCTCCCTGTGTCTGTGTGGGTTTCCTCCGGTTGACTGTCTGTGAGGAGTGTGGTGTGTTCTCTCTGTGTCTGCGTGGGTTTCCTCCGGGTGAATGTCTGTGAGGAGTGTGGTGTGTTCTCCCTGTGTCTGTGTGGGTTCCTCCTGGTGTTCTGGTCTCCTCCCAAAGTCCAAAAACACACGTTGGTAGGTGAATTGGCAACTCAAAAGTGTCCATAGGTATGAGTTTGTCAGTGAATGTGAGCGTATGTCGCACTACAAAGGCTATCAGACAGTTTGTGCATGAAACACGACACCACTCTTACTTGATTTTTATATCTGTCAAGTGAAAAAAAACACGATGCTTTGTTCCGTTTGACCAAAACAAAAAACAGTCTTTAGTAAATGTTAAAAGCAATTATTTTTAGGGCTAAATGTCTCAGGACCCCGCGGTATTGTATCAGATCTCTCCTGTGTTTTGTTGCCCATCATTAGCTACATCACTGGGAAAATGAAGCTCGTCTGTTGTAGATGACATTATTAAACAAGATGAACTGTAAACTCATTTTTTAGGATAATGTATGTGCACAGTTATAGTTAGTGACAGAGGTTGTTAGGTAAACAATATAAAAAACGATGAATTTGTAAATGTCCCAAATTTGCTGTAAATAATTTGTATATACAATGTTAAAATATAAAATCCTTATCATAATTGCATAAAATGTATGTATTATAAAATAAATGCGTTTGGATGAGAGTTAACTCTAAGGTTCGTAGCCCAGAGAAATTAGTGGGTTTTTTTTTTACTTTCATAGAGGTCACCCTCGTTTGAATGCATTTTCATTCACGTTTAGTGGCAGAATGGACCATTAACCATTGTTTTCTAACTATGCTATTACATATTGTGAAACTCTGTGAATACTATTATTCCTATGCATAATAAAAAAATAGAAGGGACAAAGTACAGATAATAGAAGAATTAATTTTACATTATTTCACCTGTCAGTATAATAGTGCAATATCGCCAGCATATGTAATTAATTACTGTCTATAGATTTTGCTAACTAATCTCTCTTTTGTGTTTACAGGTTAGGTCTTTGCTGAACATGTCTCAGTTTTAACCATATTGCTGATTTTGGTAAGTCCCAAAATGAGCAACATTTAAATATCTGTTAATAGCCTTTCACTCTGTTGTGTTTTTTTGTGTCTGTTTTCAATGTCTTTACAAACATTAACTTTAATTTACAGATTTACTTTAAATGCACTTTAGTTGAACACATGCAACACATTTGCGATACTTAGTATTCAAAGCTGTAAAACACTATTCGTACTTCAATCCAACTTTTAAAACTCCATCTTAAAATAAAGAAACCTCAGTTGCCTGTTTAAATACCATGGTTTTTGGTGTAGCGGAAACATTCATATGCAGCACACATTCACATTCTGGCCTCACATTATTGTCATCATTAAACTGCTGCAAAAAGCTGCCAAGCTTGGAATAATAAATTGGCTGATTACCAGAAATTTGGCTATTCCAACTATGCATCCTTACTTGTAAAAGTAGCTGGTATTATTAGTGAATATGAAATTTTCATTTTGGGTTCTTCATATTTATGTATTAACATGTCTTCATTAAAATTAAAACAAATATTTTTAAAAAATCCCCAAATTAATTTACATTAATTGGCTATAAATTAAGTAGTTATAAAGTAGTTATAAATATCCAAAAAATATGAACTTAAAGGAGAATGGTTGCAGTTATTATCCCAAAAATCAGTGTTTATTTTCAAAAGGTTGAACACAAATAAGTCAAATTGAAACAAATAGTTATACATTTAGTAGCATTAAATACAGTAAACTGACAGAGCATAATAATTAGTAAATGCAAATGGTGTAAGTGGTTATAAGTGGCAAATAAATATGTTTTTTTTTTTATTTTGTAGTTTTCCAATGAATGTGGAAATGCAAAGGCTGTGGTACTTCTGTTTCACGAAGATCAGTGCTTCTTTTATAAACATTTTAAGCTTCAAAACCGACATTATGGCCATCAACATTCATATCCATGCGTTTATTTCAACTGTCCATGTACCTGCCACTTGTCCAGATGTCATTAGCCATCCTCACAAAACGTTCAACTTTGAAAGACTATTTTCAGCATATAGCTCAGCGTCTGTACAAAAACGAAACTGTTGTGTGTGTGTTTGAGGGGTGCTCGTAAAAAACAAATATTTACGGTTCATTTCGAACTCACAGAAGCAGAAATCATACGGATAGTTCAGAAAATGGAATACTTGAGAAGCATGAGACAAGCTTAGATTTTCCTGTTGAAAGTCATCATTCTGAAGGTCTCCAAATCAATGGCACTGAGTTCTCAGATGATTTAAATACAGAAGATATGGGTGGTTCCAATTTTAATGTTCAGGATTTAAATGACTTAGATATTGAGCTCAAAGTTGCGTCTCTCTTACTGAAGCTAGAACATATATATCTTGTTTCTAATGTGGCTGTTGATGAACTTTTGCGAGAGTTTGAGTATTTAATTAGCACCGCTTCTGTCCCTCTTGTTCATCAAATAATAGCTCAGCACCTACAGAATGTTAACTCTCGAGTAGATGAAACTGTTCTGCAAGAGCTGGCATCGAATCTTTGTAAGTCAAATCACATAACAGCTTCTTTTGGTGCTCAGGGCCCACTTTCCACTGCCTGGAAACGAAACACGTACTACAAAAAACATTTAGATATTGTAGAACCTGTTGAATTTATCCTTGACTCTCAAAACAATTCATTTCAATACATCTCTGTACTTAAATCTTTACAGCAGATCTTTAACCTTTTTGGATACATCAGCCAATTTGAAACCTCCTCATCAAATTCGGTCAGATAAAATTGACTATGCATCATTTTATGATGGTACTAATTACTAAGAAAATACACAGTTGTCAGATGAGTGTGCCATTTCACTTATTCTCTATATAGATGTATTTGAAATGTGTAATCCCCTCGGCACCTCAAGAAAAAAACATAAAATCTGTGGTGTTTATTGGGCATTGTGCTAGTTGTCACTCATCACTGTCTAATATTTAGCTGCGCTTATTCATAGTAAGCATGTTAAATGCTATGGTTATGACCATGTATTAAAGCCCTTAGTTGATGATCTTGTTATATTAGGAAAGCAATGGCTATTTATTGCCAAGTTGGAGAAAACAGTGTAAGGCTTTGTCCATTGTGTAGAAGCAGACAATCTTGGGGCCCACAGTTTCGCAAAATTTTTCAGGTAAATATGTTTGCAGGTTTTGTACAGCAGAGAATGTAGACTTACAAGCAAAAGAATTCAAGTCAGGAGGGTTTTGTGTAAGAAGCAAGGACATTCATTCTTCTCCTGGGGAAGCTATTGAACAAAATTAATTGTCTAGTTACTTTGGTGTTAAAAGGAAGTGTGCGCTGTCAGAAAAGTTGTCATATTTCAGTGTGACACAGAGTTTTCCCCCTGATATAGTTCATGATCTCTTTGAAGGAATTATCCCTGTTGAGATTGTTCTGTCTTACTAAGCTAATTTCCAAAAAGTATTTTTCATTAGCTGAATTGAATGAAGCAATAGCCACATTTCCATTCAAGTGGTGGACTGATAAGACAAACCGTCCTCATCCAGTACCCCTTAGCTTCGCAGCAAAGAAAACAATTGGAAACGCACATGAGAATTGGAGCCTGTTGAGATTTCTTCCTCTCTTGATCAGAAACAGGGTTCCGTTAAAGAACCGTTGTGGAAAGTCCTTGGTGATGTAAAGGACAGAGTAGAACTGGTTGTTGCACGTTTTCACACTGAGGAGTCCATTTCTTATGTTGACTTCAAGATATCAGAACACAGGACAGTACTTCAAGAAGTTGTCCCACTTGGTAAAATTCTACCTAAACATCATTACTTGGAGCATTATCCACAATTGATACACCAGTTCAGTTTGGCCCCCTTGCTGGACTATGGGCTATGAGATTTGAAGTGAAACATAGCTTCTTTAAAAGAGTACTCCGTCATACGAACTGTTACAAAAATGTACTGTGTTCATTAGCTCAGAGGCATCGGTTTTAGATCGCTTTTAATCGTCATATGTGCAAATTTCCTAAGCCATCTTTGGAGGTTACTGATGTTTCAACGCTTCCCCTCGAGGTTCTAAATAAGGATACTGCACTGGCAGTCAAGCAGAAGCACCCAGATATCGACACAGTGAACCTTGCAAAAAACGTGACTTACAATGGATTCAACTATGAGACTGGAATGGTAGTCGCCTGTGGGTCTCTGGCTGGACTTCCAGAGTCCTGTGAAATACTTCAAATGATTGTTGTGCAAGAGAGAGTGATTTTCATTTTCAAAAGATTGGATGCTCCTCGTACCTGGAGCATTATCAAGCTTATGACTTGGTCCTATCTGCTGCTAGAGAACTAATGCTTGTTGGGGCACATGAACTGAAAGATCACTATCATCTGGTACGTCACATGGTTGGTGGATGGTGCCTCCTCTCGCTGAAGAGATATGCATAAGGTATATGTGTGGTGTTGGAAATTTCAAAAAGTTTTGAACTTCTATTTATATATTTTTTTCGGTTTGTCTGCAATCTCACCCACATTTATAGGAATATCCCAGTAAAGTTTAGTGTCTTGTGATTTAAAATGGGCAGATATTTTATAGTGTGTGACATAAATGTGCAACAGAATATCATCTTATATTTCAAAGCTGAATGGCACTGCATTTCGAACACATTTCCCTGAATGGTTCACTATAATTTTTGTAATACATAGAATACTTTAATATACATATATATTGTCTATGCACGAATGTCCCTTATGAAAGAGTCCCTTTTTCATTGTAATATTGCATATCTGCTTATGATGAGACTTTAGTTTGTCGTGCACAAAAAGAGAATATCCTCCTTTTAAATGTGACTCTTTTCCTAAGAAACAGAATTGTTTTGAAAGAAAATGAGTAAGAATTAAATGTTACAGCCAGTTTTGTTTTGGGTTTTTTTTCCTTAAACAAACGTTGTGCTTTGACAGGAGCTGACATAGCACTGAAAAGGCCAGCCAAGCTGCGAGTTATTCTCACTCCTGATGACACCAGGAAGCTAATTCTGCCTGATGGAATACCTCCAATGAATAGTTTTTTCAGTGCAGTGATTCCGGGCAGGCTCCGGACCCACCGCGATCTTGAACTGGATACGCTGTTACAGACAATGAGTGAATGAATGAATTAATCAAGCAAAAGTAGTCATGGCATGGCGGCACAACATGAAGTGTCACTGCTACATACAGGGGTTGGACAATGAAACTGAAACACCGGTCATTGTAGTGTGGGAGGTTTCATGGCTAAACTGGAGCAGCCTGGTGGCCAATTTTCATTAACTGCACATTGCACCAGTAAGACCATGTGCTTCCAATGGTTCAAACACTGCGTCCTGAAGGTGGTGCCGTGTATCAGGACGACAATGCACCAATACACACGGCAAGACTGGTGAAAGATTGGTTTGATGAACATGAAAGTGAAGTTGAACATCTCCCATGGCCTGCACAGTCACCAGATCTAAATATTATTGAGACACTTTGGGGTGTTTTGGAGGAGGAGCGAGTCAGGAAAGGTTTTCCTCCACCAGCATCACGTAGTGACCTGTCCACTATCCTGCAAGAAGAATGGCTTCAAATCCCTCTGACCACTGTGCAGGACTTGTATATGTCATTCCCAAGACGAATTGACGCTGTATTGGCTGCAAAAGGAGGCCCTACACCATACTAATAAATTACTGTGGTCTAAAACCAGGTGTTTCACTTTCATTGTCCAACCCCTGTAGCTTCAGGGTCTTAGGGTCTTGACTGTTTGGTGTGTTCTCCCCATGTCTACGTAGGCTTCCTACAGATCATATAATTCCAAACACACACGTTGATAGGTGAACTGGTTGTTTGAATTTGTACAAGGTGTGAGTGTGTGATGACTTGCAAATTTACTACCGTTCTGGGTGCATTCATTTGTTGTGCTTATTGATTCGGTGTAGGCTCCAGGCCTCTGGCAACCTGTTCAACATGAAGTTGTTACAGACAATGAACGAATGAACTTGGCCAAAACAGCTGATTTCAGCTGATGAACCTGTACAGCTTCTGTTTTCACTCACCTGCTCAGCACGCAATCAAACCCCCTAATATTAGTGACTGTGAATGTAGTGAAATGTGATGACAGTTGTTTTTGTGACAGCTGTTTTTGTAAACCCAAATAGACACACACACACACACGTACAAAGCTGAGTTTATTTTTGGCTTTTGAGAAGAGCAGAAAACAACAGCCTCTGTCATGGAACTGGCTGCCTTTAAAAAGTTACCCAGGCAACTTTAAGCAAAGCATACCCATGTAAGCTTCTAAAGTGGAGTAAAGCAGCAAGAGGAAATTTTCGACGAGACCCTGGATGTGTTGTTTTGTGTTTGCGGACCCCACACTCACTCACTCTCCAATATCGGCCTCACACTGTTTAGACCACCACAATATTGAGTCCACTCTGTCTGACCTGGTCTTTCAGCAGATGACTCATTTCTTCCACTTTCTATAGACACTGGTGTTAAAGCCCACAGCCGGTGTCTCGTTTGAAGGCAGATCGATATTGAGATGATGTGCTTCTGGCACGGGGTGATCGGCCCATAAGACACAGCAATTAGCACAGATGTCACTGTCATGCTCGCATGGCTATGAAGCACAAGCAGGGGGAATTGCTTTAATCAAACTCCAAAAATGCCATGGCAGAGGTACTAACAAAGCCTCGGAGTGGGCCTGGGCTTGCATCAGTGTGACAGGGCTTAAGCTTTGTATGAGCCGATTTTACATTTGCTAATATTAAGCCGCCCCTGATGAAATCCAAACAGTTAGATCTAAATTCAGTGTGTGCATGAAGTGATTCACAAAGATCACTCTGTGGGCCACTATATTCAGCAAGGTCTTCCACAGTTAGTACATCCACAACGAAAAAGAGAATACCTGTACCTTATGATTGGTAATGATTCGTGGTTAATTAACTATCCTTAAGTGAGCTCCCATCCACTGGTTTCACTAAATCAATGCACACTATTATGTATTTGAAAAAGGGTAACAGAGACCTTACTGTAAACTTTTGCAAGAGACTTAGCTTAGACTTTGGTGTATGTTTAGGGTCAGGCTTTAAGTTATGGTTAGGACTAGGGATATGGTAAACAAACCTGGGACTGGTCTTCTAGTCAAATAAAGACCAGGCTGATATTATGCAGTACGTCTGGGAATGTTTTATAATATTTATTCAAACTAATTGATCACATTTAGCCACATAAACATTAGTGAGGTCCCTGGATGATACACCACTCAGAACACAGTTTCACTTCTCCACAGCCCAGTGTTGAAGGGTTTTATAGCCCTTTAACTGACGCTTGATATTGACCACAGGTGTTTTTCTTGGAGTGTAATGACCCAGTCTATTGGATATATTATTATTAACATTCAAAACTGACTTACCCTTTTAGGAACAGGGTAAGAGTCCGTTACAGGGCATCACCAGGGGCGTCGTAGTGGGAGTTACCCCCATGTGAGGGGAGGAGTCTGGAATATTCATTCACTCATTCAGTCATTATCTGTAACCCTTATGCAGTTCAGGGTCGCAGGTGGGTCCAGAGCTTACCTGGAATCATTGGGCGCAAGGCGGGAATACACCCTGGAGGGAGCGCCAGTCCTTCACAGGGCAACACACACACACATTCACTCACACACTCACACCTACGGACACTTTGGAGTCGCCAATCCACCTAACAACATGTGTTTTTGGACTGTGGGAGGAAACCAGAGCACCCGGAGGAAACCCACTCAGACACAGGGAGAACACACCACACTCCTCACAGACAGTCACCCGGAGCGGGAATCGAACCCACAACCTCCAGGTCCCTGGAGCTGTGTGACTGCGACCACCGTGCCACCCCAGTCTGGAATATTATTTTCCTTTAAAGATAAATATAATTTAAAGATCACAATAAATGTTGATAACTAATGTAAATAAATCATTTGATTGGTGGATTGAATTGTGTGTCTTAGCCTTCATATAGTGTATAGAGGACAGGTGCCCTCGCCCCTTGCACAAAATGGTTTAGTTTGCCTTCACTGGGCTTTTTAACTAGGCCCATTTAACTTAACGTTCATTGTATCTGTGCTATGGAAGATGATGCAAAACAAAGCTAAATACGGTTTTCACTGCTTGTATGTGGGGCCTAGAATTTGGTGCTACACCCCTGGGCATCACACAATCTCTGTCATTCAAACACTAACACATTTGTACAGTTCTGCATAGCCAATAGACCTACCAACATGTTTCTGGACTGTGGGAGGAAACCAGAACCAGACCACCTGGAATAAACCCACGCAGACACAGATATAACACACCACCCTCCACACTCCACACTGACTGTGATCTAAGGCCAGGTTTGGACACAAGACCTTGAGATCCTGGAGCTGGGTGGCAGTGACACTACCTGCATCGCCGCCATGTTGTCCTCCTCCTGTCATGCCAGTTTTTTTTATGAATTATCTACAATAAATCTGGCTAGTTCAATGCTTTCATGCTTGTTGCCCTGAAATGAACTGAAACTCTTGTCGCTACCCTTTTTGCCAATGTATGGAATAATGTAGGCAGTGCTTCTGTATCACTCTATGACTATGACTTGGTACAGTACATTATTCCAAATGTAACACACAGCAAGCTCTAAAACCCCAGCTGACACTCACCTCTTTCTAACCTATTGTTTTCCTTTTGTTTTCAGCCACCCAAGGCTAACAGCCCCAGCTGATGTGGCGTGAGTCATGTTAGCATGGAAGCTGTCACAGCTCAGGTCATAGTCGACCCCCTTTTCCTGCTCTGCTTGCATAACTCAGTTGACTCAAGTCCAGCTCTCTCAAACATGAAAATGTGCTGCAGGGAGCAGTCGACGCAGCGCAGGCCTTTTTTCTGGCTTTGTCAAGAGTCAAACGCTGTTTCAAACCATGTGCTTCACATTGACTCTTACAGTTTTTGACCTGGTCGCTTTTTTAACCAAAGAAGCCAAGTGCTAAAAGCATTTCGGGTAAAGATCTCACTGCAGACTCAGGTGTCATGGCATGCAATTGGTTACTTTGGAGCTTTGGTCTTGCTTCAAGTGGCGTCATATTAATACAGCTTATCTTCACCCATAGCTTAAGCACTTACTGCCAGAATGAAAAGAAAGAAGAAAAAAAAAACCCTGCTACATTGGTCAAATCATAGGCAGCCTTCCTCTCCCCTCACCATCACTGATGAAACAAAAATTGATGAATTTAAAGAATAAATATATTTATAGTGCAGGTAATGTCGCTGTTCTACAGTTCCAGGGTCCTGGGGCTGGGGTTGTGGGTTTGAGCTATGAGGAGTTCAGTGTGTTCTCCCTGTGTCTGTGTGGGTTTCCTCCAGGTGACTTTCTGTGAGGAGTGTGGTGTGTTCTCCCTGTGTCTGTGTGGGTTTCCTCCACGTGACTGTCTGTGAGGAGTGTGGTGTTCTCTCTGTGTCTGCGTGGGTTTCCTCAAGTGACTGTCTGTGAGGAGTGTGGTGTGTTCTCCCTGTGTCTGTGTGGGTTTCCTCCAGGTGACTGTCTGTGAGGAGTGTGGTGTGTTCTCTCTGTGTCTGCGTGGGTTTCCTCCGGGTGACTGTCTGTGAGCAGTGCGGCGTGTTCTCCCTGTGTCTGTGTGGGTTTCCTCCTGGTGCTCCAGTTTTCTCCCATGGTCCAAAAACACACACTGGTAGGTGGATTGGCGACTTAAAAGTGTCCCTAGGTGTGAGTGTGAGAGTGAATGTGTGAGACTGTGAAGGACTGGCGCCCCCTCCAGGGTGTGTTCTTGTCTTGCGGTGAGTGAGACTGAACTGGTTAAACAATGACAACAGAGACAATGAATGAATAAAAAACATATATATATATATATATATATACACTTTGGGGTCACATGTTTAGTAAAAGTAAAAAAAAACTCTCCTTCTCTCTTTCTCTCTCTCCCTCCCTTTCTCTCTCTCCCTCTCTCACTTTCTCCTTTTCTCTCTCTGTTTCTCTCTCTCTCTCTCCTTCCTCTCTCTCTCTCTCCCTCCCTCCCGCTTTCTCCATCTCTCTCCCTCTCTCTCTCTCGCTCCCTCTCTCCCTTACTATCTCCCTCCCTCCCTCCCACTCTCCTTCTCTCTCTCTGCTCCTGATTTACTTACTGCTATGTAGTCAACATCGTAAAAATCCGAGGACAGATCCATGTGCAGGAGAATCAAACCACATTTCTGTTTGAGGCAGAGAGTAAGGGGGGGACATTAAAGAAAATAACACACACATAAACAGAGTATATTAAGGAGGATATAATTTAATTTCTTAAATTTAGAAATCCAAAGCAAATTTTTTTTTTTATGAACGCCCTCCCCCCAAGCCAAAGTGTCAGGCTTTTAGGGCAGTGTGGTCCACAGTTACCTGCTGTCGGATGCCCTTGAGAGCAGAAGACACAGTCAACACGCCTATGGGGGGGTCCATACTTACAACACAGCTGGGTACCAGCATGTTTTGTAAGTGGTTGAATGTTGGCCCCACATATGGATGCCCCCGTGGGTCAGTGATGGGACCAGAATAGATTAAACACAGGAAACCTGACCTGGAAACACAGAACCTCTTTAGAGTAATGCAACCATCTATGACCCCATGTTTAGAGAGATACTGACAGGTCTCGTTAAAGCACACGTGTCAATCCACCCCTGAAAACGAGCCCATCTTCAACCCCCCACGTTTACCCCTAACCAAGGTGAGCTGGCTGGAGTGAGACTAGTCAACAGTGGAGGAGAAGCAGGCACAGTAAGTGTGGAAATGTATAAAATCCCTAATATAGCACCACCTAACCATTGGGATCATCCGGACTTTATAGCTGAGCTCACTAGCCCCTTATTATTCAGAGAACTTACCCAAAACCCAAAGTTTAGCTCAATTTCACTGGCAGAGATTAGAGGAACCTGTCCTCGAAAGCCCACTTTGAGGCAGAGCCTTTAGGACGTCTAATAAAATCTGACTTCCACTTCTCTGTCACAGCCATAAATCTCTAATCTAACCCTCAGGGTCATGTAGGTATACATCTTCATCTTCCCTGCCCTAGTCTTACCTTGATCTCCTGTCCGTCACATCTCCTCTCATTAAAACTTCTCCTTTTTCCGACAGTCCTTTGAGTTCTCGAGTCTGACTGCATTACTACCAGCACAGATCAAGTTTTCTTGTCATCTTGCTTTTCCCCAGTTCCCTTTCGTCATATTGTGTACTCCACTGACTGAGAAGCGTTTCTGTCCTACAGTAATCCGTCTCATTCTGGCTTTGAATTCCACTTAATCTGCCTTTCTCGCAGATTTTGATCCCATCGATCACCCGCTCAGAACCTTAGGGTCAATTTGCCTCGTTTTTCAACTTCGCCCAGATCCTTCCTGCAAATGTGGAGCAGAACGGATCCCTCAGCTCGACTCGTAACTCTTTCGTCAACGAGTTCTATGGGTTTCTATTCATGGCACGGCGCTGCCTGACTATTTTTTTTTTTTTGTTGCCTGAGCAAGGCTTTGAGGCTTCAGGGGTGCAACTTCATGAGCTCAGATTTTGTTGTTGTTGCTCACACAAGACAGCAGTGTCCTCTCTGAAGGCTGCATGTTAAAAACAACAAGACTCACAATGTTCTCTGCCTGTTTTGAGCATGTGTTTGTCTGACAAAAGGTGCCAGACATCAGTAGGCGCTCCTTCCGCACCAGAATTCATTTGAGAATTCAAAGAGATGTGCGAGGATTCATGGGATGATGCTGGTGAAAAAAGACAAACACACGCTTGTGGCAGTTGTCCTATATTTTCTTACAGCCGTCCGCCGTCACGTCAGTCGGACTTTGAGCCCGTTTGGATGACTCCATTCCCAACTTTTCCGAAAAAATAAAAAAGTTTGCTGTTTTAAGGTTATGACTCATAAGTTTTGAAGCTCCTCTGCTTTACCACCTCCAGCCCCGGGATTTCTTTCCAGAAGTTGCTCTTTATGACGGCGCCTTGCAGCACCCACCTTGACACAAACCGTCCCTGAAGGCTCACTTCCAAGTGACAGGAACCCATCAGAGGCTGCGGTGCCACATAATTGTCGCCTTGTGCACGAGATTTTGTGCAATTTGTCGCCTGTCTGGCATCAGCACGTCAAGGCGAGGCCGTGCTCGGCGCGGCGAGCGGGCGAGTGCGTTTGTGAATAACTAAGCCCCTGATTTGGGGTGACATCTCTTTGATCGGGACAAATGGGGGGGGGCTGGCCCTCGGGCGGCCGTCCCCTGACCTCCCTTTGCGGAGGCGCTCGTGGGGGCTGCGGGGCTTGGCCGCGGGTGCCTCCGCCTGTGTTTTTCCGAGGGTGCCAGGCGAAAAGGTTAATGGATTCAACACTGTAGAGCATCGGATCCCTTACAGTGGCCGCACCAGGGCTTGGAGGACGGAGGGGGGGTGGATTTCAGCGGCATGCTGATGTGGGAACAGATGCGGTTTCAGGGTGACTTTGCTGCCCCCTTTGGGCAAATACAGCCAACTGCAGTGATGTCTTGAAGCTGTGCAGAAGACGAAAAGCATAGCCAATACCTTTGCTTGCTCTACATGGGACACTCTCTTTGTTTTCAAACAATGCATTGCGCTGTAGTGCAGCAGTAACTACATTCGCATCAAGCGCAGTGAACGAATCTTTCTGTCTCGTGCTTCTCCTTTCAGTCTCAGTGTCAGAACTGAGAACTGAAGACAGTCAGAGTTGTTTTAAATTTTTGCTGCTCCAGTACCCCGGCCTTGCATAATCCTCCTAGAGAGTAGTGCGTCTAAGTGCAGCTCAAGCTTTCAGTCTGTGTGTGTGTGTGTGTGTGTGTGTGTGTGTGTGTGTGTGTGTGTGTGTGTGTGTGCATGCATATGTAAGCCCCCAGGGTGCTCCATCTGAACATTCAAAGCAGTGTGCCATGAAGCTAGGAGAAAAAAAAAATAAAAAAAGAACCCAAAATCAGTGACTAGAGACACAGACAAATCCCCAGTTTGTATCCTTCATGTTTTTACAAGCTGGCCCCTGCCGGACCGGCTCTACATCACCCATCCACCCGGCTCTGAAGAGGGAATCCCGATCAGGGTCAGCTTCCTGATGCAACGGAGAAGCAACACACTGTAGTCATCAGCCTGGTAATGAGGAACATTGGGATGAACCTGTAATATTTATATAATTATATACACACAGTCGAGGTGGAGGGCTTGGTCTCTACTGGATCCAGAGGAGATGCAGGGCTCAGTAGCTGTAGAGGAGGAATTCGATAATCCGTGATTGAGGGTGTTATTGTATATTTTTAGAAGCCAAGACATCACTTCAATTATCTGAGAGCAAAGTTGAAGTTCATACCAGTAACTTGTTCATTCTCTCTCTCTCTCTCTCTCTCTCTCTCTCTCTCTCTCTCTCTCTCTCTCTCTCTCCCTCCATGTCCCTGCTTTCCTCTTTCCCTTTATTTCAGGAAATGACAAGCCCTTCATTCTGGGCCTGCAGAACAGATGTGGTGCAGCTGGAGAGCTTTGTCATCCTTTATTTATCGTGCCAAGGCGGTTTGATTGACAAGATGGGACATCAAAAAGCTCCCCGTAAAGCCAAATGGATGGGAGGAACGCTTCCATGAAAGATAAAACACAGCGAGGTGACATAACGGGCTATTTGTTGAGCCTCGACAAAAGGCCTCCCTCATTGATGTTGTTGCGGGGTTCTGTGCTAGTGCGCGGTGACAGTTGTTTTTTGGGGTTTTTTTTTTATTCTTACTCAGGGATCATTCGTTTTAATTGAAGTCCCACATTATTTCTCTGCGGCACAGCGGAACGCATGAAAGCGGCGTTGCGCCACGGCGCATGAATATTGCATACTAACGGACGTGTTGGGCCCATTTATGATTCCTTTCTTTTGTATGACAGCCACATCAACAAGCAGTTGGGCCGGTTCCACCATGTATAAATAAAAGATTGGGATGCAAACGCTGGGAAAAGTTTTCAGCACGTCTGACGAGCGGCGTAGGTTGGTTGGACAGCACAGAAGGGGACTGCAATTCTCAGACAACTTTGATTCTCTCCACAGTGGGTGTGTGAGAAGGGAGAGGCAGAGGAAAAAAACAGAGAGAAAAGATAAAAACACTATATATAAATGTCAGAAAAGTAATAAAACACCCTCTTTTTTTCTCTGCTACAGAATGTTTAAAAATGAATGAACCCTCACAAGTGGCTGCGTGATTCTGTGGTAGTCTCTGATGCATCATTAGTGCTTATTAGAGCCTTATCGTTCTGGACGTGAGCTGAATGAATTAGAACCAAGACGAGATTATGAATGACTCAAAACGGAGATGGAAAAAAAAAGTCGGATTAATCTGGATTTCACTTTTTAGATTTGAATATTTTTCTTTTAAGTCGAATCCAAGGTGATGATGATGAGGATGAGACAACAGCAGTATTCATTCATTGTCTGTAACCCTTATCCAGTTCAGGGTCACAGTGGGTCCAGAGCCTACCTGGAATCATTGGGCACAAGGCAGGAATACACTCTGGAGGGGGCGCCAGTCCTTCACAGAGCAACACACACACTCACATTCACTCACACACTTCCAATCCACCTACCAACGTGTGTTTCTGGAGCGTGGGAGGAAACCTGAGCATCCGGAGAAAACCCATGCAGACACAGGGAGAACACAGCACACTCCTCACAGACAGTCACCCGGAGGAAACCCACGCAGACACAGAGGGAACACACCACACACCACACAGACAGTCACCCGGAGGAAACCCATGCAGACACAGGGAGAACACACCACACTCCTCACAGACAGTCACCTGGAGAAAACCTACGCAGACACAGGGAGAACACACCACACTCCTCACAGACCGTCACCCGGAGGAAACCCACGCAGACACAGGGAGAACACACCACACTCCTCACAGACAGTCACCCGGAGGAAACCTACGCAGACACAGGGAGAACACACCACACTCCTCACAGACCGTCACCCGGAGGAAACCCACGCAGACACAGGGAGAACACACCACACTCCTCACAGACAGTCACCTGGAGGAAACCCACGCAGACACAGGGAGAACACACCACACTCCTCACAGACAGTCACCCGGAGGAAACCTACGCAGACACAGGGAGAACACACCACACTCCTCACAGACAGTCACCCGGAGGAAACCCACGCAGACACAGGGAGAACACACCACACTCCTCACAGACAGTCATCCGGAGGAAACCCACACGGACACAAGGAGAACACACTACACTCCTCACAGACAGTCACCCGGAGCAGGAATTGAATCCACAACCTCCACGTCCCTGGAGCTGTGTGACTGCGATACCTACCTGCTGCACCACCATGCCGCCCCACAACAGTAGTAGTCCAAACTAAAGTTGAAGTTAGATTTTTATCCAGAAGGCTAACTATTTTTGCTGATTGAAATGATATAATGCCCTCTTTTCCGCTGCAGAGTGGAACAGTAACTTACCTACACTTTGCCTGAGCCTGGTTGCAGCCTGGTTTCCATTTGATGTGGTGATCAGCATGTGCTTAAGAAAATTGCTGTGATGTCAGTGGAGGCGCATAAATGTGGAACCAATCAGCAAAACCTTACTTCATTTTCTAACTCACCAGAACAGTTCATTGACTCTCAGTAAAGTCAGCGAACCGCGGTAGAAACCCAGCAGAGCATGGTCTGTTAGCATTCTGCTCTGAATTGTGTCCATGTGGAACACCTGAATGGTTAAACGTTTGCTTAGAACCACTCAGGCCTGCAGTGGAGAAGAGGCATGAATTTGTTATTGTACAACATGCAGCAAAATGTGTCTTCTGCATTTAACCCACCAGCGACTGTGAATACAATCACATACACAAACAAGTTCACTATGGGCAGTGAAGACACCCCCGGAGCAGTGGGAAGCCATCTCTGGAAGTAGGGGAGGATTGTCGTTGCATCAGCTGTGGATTGAGGGAGAAGGACAGCACTGTTCCTTCACTCATCCACCCCCTGTTGTCCTACTGGTCATTGAGATCACACCAACGACCTTAGAGTCGCAAACCCCCTTCAATTACCATTAGCTCATGGCTGCCCTGTTGTTGTTGTTGTTAATTTAACTCTTTGTACTTGTTAAAACCTTACTCTCCTTAAAATTACTTCTCCATGAATTTGACCAAACTGAGATTTCTCTGAACATTGCACAGAGGCCTTTGAGGAAAAACATAACAATTGTTTGTGACTGTCTGTGAGGAGTGTGGTGTGTTCTCCCTGTGTCTGTGTGGGTTTCCTCCGGGTGACTGACTGTGAGGAGTGTGGTGTGTTCTCCCTGTGTCTGTGTGGGTTTCCTCCGGGTGACTGTCTGTGAGGAGTGTGGTGTGTTCTCCCTGTGTCTGCGTGGGTTTCCTCCGGGTGACTGTCTGTGAGGAGTGTGGTGTGTTCTCCCTGTGTCTGCGTGGGTTTCCTCCAGGTGACTGTCTATGAGGAGTGTGGTGTGTTCTCCCTGTGTCTGCATGGGTTTCTTCCGGGTGACTGTCTGTGAGGAGTGTGGTGTGTTCTCCCTGTGTCTGCGTGGGTTTCCTCCAGGTGACTGTCTATGAGGAGTGTGGTGTGTTCTCCCTGTGTCTGCGTGGGTTTCCTCCGGGTGACTATCTGTGAGGAGTGTGGTGTGTTCTCCCTGTGTCTGCGTGGGTTTCCTCCAGGTGACTGTCTATGAGGAGTGTGGTGTGTTCTCCCTGTGTCTGCATGGGTTTCTTCCGGGTGACTGTCTGTGAGGAGTGTGGTGTGTTCTCCCTGTGTCTGCATGGGTTTCTTCCGGGTGACTGTCTGTGAGGAGTGTGGTGTGTTCTCCCTGTGTCTGCATGGGTTTCTTCCGGGTGACTGTCTGTGAGGAGTGTGGTGTGTTCTCTCTGTGCCTGCGTGGGTTTCCTCCGGGTGACTGTCTGTGAGGAGTGTGGTGTGTTCTCTCTGTGCCTGCGTGGGTTTCCTCCGGGTGACTGTCTGTGAGGAGTGTGGTGTGTTCTCTCTGTGCCTGCGTGGGTTTCCTCCGGGTGTTCCGGTTTTCTCCCACAGTCCAAAAACACACGTTGGTAGGTGGATTGGCGACTCAAAATGTCCGTAGGTGTGAATGTGTGAGTGTGTGAGTGAATGTGTGAGTGTGTGTGTTGCCCTGTGAAGGACTGGCGCCCCCTCCAGGGTGTATTCCCGCCTTGCTTCCAATGATTCCAGGTAGGCTCTGGACCCACTGCGACCCTGAACTGGATAAGGGTTACAGATAATGAATGGATGGATGGATGGTTTAAGTGTGTACGTCCTGACTCTAGAAACACTAGCACTTACCTGAATATTTATTTTTAACAAAATCCTGCAAATCATATCTTAAAATTAGTCATTTGTGCAAATTCAGGAGCTCTTCTTTCAGCTAACGTTAACAATCTGAGATTGACACAGTGTCAGAGTGGATTCTCACAAATATTTCAACCTTCTAGAGCCTATGGGTCTCAGACCTCTAGGACCATTGAGAGTCAGAGGTCTCTGAGAACACATCTATCCATCTATTTACCTCTTTTGCTGTCAATCCACCCATCCAAGGATGTTTCTTAGTTCTATGTTTAAATATGAAGCCCCTGATGGAACTAGCTTAACATAATTACATACCGTTAGCATAGGAGTCTTCTCAAGGTAGGGCCACTCACTCTTGTTTTAAGAAATAGGTGAATTTTCAGTGCTTCACGTCATAGACACTTGGCGCCTCGTTTCTGGAGCTCATTCTCACTTTAAAGAACTCTTTAGAATATCTGGGACTTTCTGACTTTCCCTTCAGTTAATGTGTATTATCTCATGCTCACAATACTTTTCTCTATATTGCTTTCAGTGCAGAGAACAACACTGTGTGTTGGTTTCATTTCATCAGCTAAGGCTGGGGATTAAGGGGTATTGTGTATTGACAGATTTCAGGTGGATTATAGAAAAAAAAAAATCCCCACATGCCCGACAGTGTCTCCTCTTGAGTTAGTTTTCAGACTTGAGCTTTTGCTCGACCTACACTCACCCTTACAGGTCTCTGACTTTTACACAGTGCTGTATGAGCTGATCACAGGTCCAGTTCTGACACGAACATGGAAGTGAGACTGGAGTGATATGTAAGTCAAAGTTGCTGCTCAGTTGAGAATAGTTTGCTACTCCCTTTTCCCACAGTTTTGGTCTGAAACTGGTCATTGAAAGGCCCTAAAGGATGATAAACACAAACCAGCAATGTACACCACATGGCCACACCGTTTAAGTAAGAAAGTAAGAAAGAGCCGCTCCTCTCCTGGGGAGCTGTTGGGCAAGATGTTGGAACATTTTGATGGCACTGAGCTGGGGGAGCTTTGGTGAAGTCTGGAACTGATTTTGAAACCAACACAAACACAAAGTGCTGGAGCCATGGAAGAAAGCACGCGAACAAAGACAATATTAGATTCTGCTAAACATAAAAAGCCTCACCATCCTTTTAACAATCACCTTGCCCAGAGATGGAGTCAGACAAGAGGAAATACTGGAGATATATTTGAAAGATGGAGAAAGCTAGATTCCAGCAAGACTGTAAGATAGATTCAAGTTTGGCTAATTTTCTCCTGAACAGGTTACAGCAAGTTAAAACAGAACAAAAAAGTCCATTAAAGGTGAAACTCCGGTGTTTTTACTATTTAAAGAAAGAAATTGAAGAACAAAGGCCTTTTCAAAAGCTATCTTCAGCCTCGCATAATCACCTGTTTAATGTATAATGGAGAATTCAAGTAAGAAGTTGACTAGTAAAGTCATTATTAGCCATTTGACGTGGAACAAAAACATTTGAATAAGAAAACTCTCAATAAGGAGCAAATATCAGCTTCATAACATGACATTTATGGTAGAAGGGAAAATCTATAAGGAAGAAAAGATCAGCCTCCTCTACTGGCTACATTTAAGGTGGAAATGGACAGTTAAATCTTATGAATGCTGGACAAATGGCAGCTATTCTTTCACATTCTAACATTTTCTAGCGTAAATATTTTTGTGAAAATAATGTACATTTATAAGTTCAGCATTAATTCATTATCTGTAAGCACTTATCCAGTTACACACACACACACCTACCGACACTTTTGAGTCTCCAATCCATCTACCAACATATGTTTTTGGAGCGTGGGAGGAAACCGGAGCATCCGGAGGAAACCCATGCAGACACAGGGAGAACACACCATTTCTCACAGACAGTCACCCAGAGGAAACCCACACAGACACAGGGAGAACACACCACACTCCTCACAGACAGTCACCTGGAGGAAACCCACACAGACACAGGGAGAACACACCACACTCTTCACAGACAGTCACCTGGAGGAAACCCACGCAGACACAGGGAGAACACACCACACTCCTCACAGACAGTCACCCGGAGGAAACCCACGCAGACACAGGGAGAACACACCACACTCCTCACAGACAGTCACCCGGAGGAAACCCACGCAGACACAGGTAGAACACACCACACTCCTCACAGACAGTCACCTGGAGGAAACCCACACAGACACAGGGAGAACACACCACACTCCTTACAGACAGTCACCCGGAGGAAACCCACACAGACACAGGGAGAACACACCACACTCCTCACAGACAGTCACCCGGAGGAAACCCACGCAGACACAGGGAGAACACACCACACTCCTCACAGACAGTCACCCGGAGGAAACCCACACAGACACAGGGAGAACACACCACACTATTAAAGTCCATTAAACGTTA
This sequence comes from Hoplias malabaricus, assembly GCF_029633855.1. Taxonomy (NCBI): domain Eukaryota; kingdom Metazoa; phylum Chordata; class Actinopteri; order Characiformes; family Erythrinidae; genus Hoplias; species Hoplias malabaricus. The sequence continues at coordinate 72,291,611 of NC_089801.1, forward strand.
TTAAACTCATATTGCACTCATGTGTAGGTTTAGTTTTCCATCAAACTGGCAACGTTCATGAGCCTCGCGCTCTGGGGAGGAGGGGGGTAGACGACTCCCTCCACTGTTTTGAATCTTGCATTTTAAACGCTTGCTGTCAGTATTCCAGATTGATCCTTTAACAACATGTGTCCTCATTAAAATAGCTGAATACGCTAACCTCCAGGGCTGGGTGTTTCTAATAAAGAGGCCAGACTGTCTCTACTGTAGAGTAACTGCAAGTACTTGAAATTTACAGGGCTGCATTAAGGTATAGTAATTGGCTGTAAATATCGATTGCTGTTGCACTGTAAAAGGATTGCAGTAATGTGCCTGTGAATATACAACAGTTTACTGGCGGACTATAATTGCCGTGATTTAACAGAGGTAGGTGGTTTTGTTTTACAGTGCAGGACTGGAAAGTTTCTTTTTGCTGACAGACAATGTAGAGAGAGAGAGAGAGAGAGAGAGAGAGAGAGAGAGAGAGAGTGAAAGAGAGAAAAGAGTAATTTAATTCCTATTCATTTTTGGTAATCGAAACAACAAACTGCATTAGCCTGGTGTGATATATACGCTCTCTCCTCCTGAGGACTGGGGAGAGTGCAGCTGAACACAAGCAATTATTATTTCAAGTCTGAGGCCTCGCTCACTTGATGTTGCAGTGTGTCCGAAGGGGGAAGATGAATCAGAGGAGACAGACATAGAGAGAGAGAGGGAGAGAGAGAGAGGAGAGAGAGAGAGAGAGAGAGAGAGAGAGAGAGAGAGAGAGAGAGAGAGAGAGAGAGAGAGAGAGAGAGAGAGAGAGAGAGAGAGAGAGAGAAAGAGAGAGCATAAAAAAGACAAAGAGCCAGCTAGCCCTCTAGACTGACAGAGTGTGGAAATTTATTGAGGATCTATTCTGCCCCACACTCCCTCTTAGTTAAACCCAGAGAAAGGCTTTGATTTCCCTGGAGAACATGGGGATGAACACACACACACACACCAAGTCACTGCAGTCAACTTCATCTCTGCATACAAGACATGGTCCACGACCTCAAGCCATCCTGTCTCTCAAGAGCGTATCACAAATGAGTTTGACAAAGTGGTCAAGACTTGTGTTCTTCTGCAATAGACAGACTCTCGATCCCAGGAAGGCCTTGCTGCTTTATTTCAGTGATCCAAGGCACTTGTGAATATTTGTCTCCACTCTTTTCAATTTGAACTCAACTCATTCTCAGAATTGAATAAAAGCTATTTTAATAAAAGGATGGCTTTGTATAAAAAGTGCTGTGCTTCCGTCATGGGAAAAATAAAATATATAAAAATATGCCTAATCATGTGAACTGCTTTGGAGCCAATAAAACATTTGGGCAGCAGTGGCCTTAAAAGGGACATCTACGATTAAGGGAAACACAGTTCTATCTGGTTTGTTTACGTTCAGAAGATCCGCGTCTTTAAAGTAGAACGGTGACTGTTGTTTGTATGTGGTGGCAGTTTTACCTTGTCTGTACGTTTTTATTAACCGTTTGATGAACCGCAAATACTCATTTGAAACTCGAGTTGTTTTGTAGCACTTTAGGTCTGTGTTTACTTTCATGCAGTTAGCCATCTGCGGAATTTGGAGATATCTCCACCTTAAGGAAACCTTAAAAACCTAAAAATATAAATCAGTATTACTCTCTTATGGAGCAGGAATAGAGCAAAATCCTCATCTCGGTTCATGCAGAGTGTAAAGCCTAGCATACCGGACCGAGACATGTTGTTTTTTTACACACTTACAGACACTGGGGGGCTTTGTAAACACATTAGACCCGTTTCCAGCTTGAAAACAGACAAGAATGGTGAGGAAAAAAGTGTTTTTTTATTACAATCGTGAATGTAGCCTTTAAGAGTAGAGAAGTGAGCTTGAGATCAAAGGGTCAGTCGTTCAATTCCCAAGACCCCAAGCAGGAAAAAATTAATCCATGGCTAAAGAACCCTTGAACAAGGCACCTAACCCCCAAACTGCTCCCTGGGTACTGAGGTGGGTGGCAGTCTGCCGCTCTGGTTGTGTGTGTGTGTGTGTGTGTGTGTGTGTGTGTGTGTGTGTGTGTGTGTGTGTGTGAAGAATTGCTGTCCAGGTACCAGGACCTATTTAAGTTGGTGGAAATGCACTGAACAGATAAAAGGTGTGAATGGGAAATGAACCAGTCCAATACTAAGAAGTGTATCATATGTCCAAATATTTGTAGAATATTTGTAGTGAAGGCTTTTAAACCGTGGCCCACAGTGAGAGTGTTTAAATGTGGAATTGGTCCGTGTGTAGAATCAGATCATTTGGAGCACTATGATGTTTTCTATCACTGTGTAAAAGATGCACAACCCCTTCGTTTTTGTTTCTCTCACGCACTTGTGCACTCTTTACTGCACTAACAGCAGGGACGTGTTTAGGGAGAAGACTAGACACTGGCTGAAAAATGAAAATTGACAATGTGTTTGTGTTTTTTACTTCTTATTTGTGTC